>NC_143043.1:36977446-37277446 GCF_057628025.1 Oncorhynchus mykiss
AGGGGCCGTACCAACCAGTTCCAGGTAATCCTCTGGGATTGAGATCAGACTACCGAGGTCAAAGGCTTCTAACTGGACTAATCAGCACATAATGATTTTGATTAAAGGGAGTGGCAGAGTTTATTAAAGGGAGTGGCAGAGCTTATTAAAGGGAGTGGCAGAGCTTATTAAAGGGAGTGGCAGAGCTTATTAAAGGGAGTGGCAGAGCTTATTAAAGGGAGTGGCAGAGCTTATTAAAGGGAGTGGCAGAGTTTATTAAAGGGAGTGGCAGAGCTTATTAAAGGGAGTGGCAGAGTTTATTAAAGGGAGTGGCAAAGTTTATTAAAGGGAGTGGCAGAGCTTATTAAAGAGAGTGGCAGAGCTTATTAAAGGGAGTGGCAGAGTTTATTCAAGGGAGTGGCAGAGTTTATTAAAGGGAGTGGCAGAGTTTATTAAAGGGAGTGGCAGAGCTTATTAAAGGGAGTGGCAGAGCTTATTAAAGGGAGTGGCAGAGTTTATTAAAGGGAGTGGCAGAGTGTATTAAAGGGAGTGGCAGATATTATTAAAGGGAGTGGCAGAGCTTATTAAAGGGAGTGGCAGAGCTTATTAAAGGGAGTGGCAGAGCTTATTAAAGGGAGTGGCAGAGTTTATTAAAGGGAGTGGCAGAGTTTATTAAAGGGAGTGGCAGAGCTTATTAAAGGGAGTGGCAGAGCTTATTAAAGGGAGTGGCAGAGCTTATTAAAGGGAGTGGCAGAGTTTATTAAAGGGAGTGGCAGAGTTTATTAAAGGGAGTGGCAGAGCTTATTAAAGGGAGTGACAGAGCTTATTAAAGGGAGTGGCAGAGATTATTAAAGGGAGTGGCAGAGCTTATTAAAGGGAGTGGCAGAGCTTATTAAAGAGAGTGGCAGAGCTTATTAAAGGGAGTGGCAGAGTTTATTCAAGGGAGTGGCAGAGTTTATTCAAGGGAGTGGCAGAGTTTATTAAAGGGAGTGGCAGAGCTTATTAAAGGGAGTGGCAGAGCTTATTAAAGGGAGTGGCAGAGTTTATTAAAGGGAGTGGCAGAGTGTATTAAAGGGAGTGGCAGAGATTATTAAAGGGAGTGGCAGAGCTTATTAAAGGGAGTGGCAGAGCTTATTAAAGGGAGTGGCAGAGCTTATTAAAGGGAGTGGCAGAGTTTATTAAAGGGAGTGGCAGAGTTTATTAAAGGGAGTGGCAGAGCTTATTAAAGGGAGTGGCAGAGTTTATTAAAGGGAGTGGCAGAGTTTATTAAAGGGAGTGGCAGAGCTTATTAAAGGGAGTGACAGAGCTTATTAAAGGGAGTGGCAGAGATTATTAAAGGGAGTGGCAGAAAGGGAGAATTTAAAGAACAGAGCATATGTGGGCACTGCAGGACCAGGACTTCTAGGTGGTTTATACAAATGGCATCCTATTCCCTACACTCTTAGACTGTCTGGTGACTTGAATAACCCTGGAGATCCTCAAGGAACCTCTGGATTTCCTCAAGGAACCATTGCTAGTCAGTGGTTTATATTTGCACCTTTGTTTAGTAGAGAGGTTCTTGGAGGAACCTTTTAATGTTTCAATGTAGCAACTGATTCCTGGAGGAACCATGGACTAGAAGCATGGCTTAGTAGGGGCGTGCCTTTCATATAGATATTTTTCGGCCACCTGTGGGGCTAAATGTAATTCCTGCTCATCTGTTCTGTTGTATTGTCAGGTTGAACACTGACAGTTTTGTAGCTTCAATGAGTCTTACGTAGGTGTATGAGTTCCTCAAGAGCCTTTGCAAGAGTTGGAATGGTTACCACTTTACTACTTACTATATGTAATCAGTAAAGTAAGTATTATTGATATTATAATATGTAATATGCATAAATATTCATGGAAAATTTGAGGTGTACAAACTGAACATGATGAACAGGAATGTCATTTACTCCAACAGGTGGACAAAAAGAACCAGCTCAATGCCACGCCTCCAATAAGCCACACCTCTAATCTTCTGATAGGCTGACACCTCTACAATATATTATTCAAAAGGTTTGAAATTGAACCTCTCCAATCACAAAAAGGTTCTGGTTTGAACCTTTACACAGGGGTTCCTCAAAGGCCCTCTTCTGAGGGGCTCCTCAAGGAACCTTTTTTAACTACAAAGGCACCCCCTGTGTGGCAATTTTTAGAACCCCAAAAGGTTCTTCCAGGCTCCTGTGTAGTGCACTACATAGGGAATAGAGTGTCATTTGAGAAAGCTTCAGTCTGAGACTGGCCTCAGTAATGATATAGCATGTGGTAGAGCAACAGGCCCCACACAGTGAAGTGGAACCACACTGCTTATTATAGCATCATCAACCTTAACTACACAAGACAGAAACAGTAGTGTTTGTAGATACTGACTATTAGTTGACCCGTATACAATAACACATACAGTAGTACGTGTAAGTAGAACTAATGTATACCACTCTCTGTTCTGTTCCTGACATTCTCGATCCTACTGCATGGTGACAGATGACAGGAAAAATATAGGATTTGTTGCTTTATCAACCTGTTTGGATTGAATTGGCCACAGACTGATGTATCTAAAACCTGCTATGCATGTGTGTTCAAACCTGTTTCCGATTGCATTGGTCACAGCAATGTAGAGTACATATGAAAGGATTTTAAAAATACATCTCTCTCTCTCTCTCTCTGTAAGACTGAACAATGGCAGCATGGCCCTGATCACAGCAGGAAACACTTCCAGGGCAGAGTTTATCAAACACCTGAAGAGATACAACAGTGTGAACAATCAGGTGAGGTCACCTGGTCACCCTTCCTTCCTTACACACCTAAATGCACCCACGTACTTACGCAGTTACACACGAGGCATATACAGTGAGGCAAAAAAGTATTTAGTCACCCACCAATTGTGCAAGTTCTCCCACTTAAAAATATGAGAGAGGCCTGTAATTTTCATCATAGGTACACTTCAACTATGAGAGACAAAATGAGAAAATAAAATCCAGAAAATCACATTGTAGGATTTTTAATGAATTTATTTGCAAATTATGGTGGAAAATAAGTATTTGGTCACCTACAAACAAGCAAGATTTCTGGCTCTCACAGACCTGTAACTTCTTGTTTAAGAGGCTCCTCTGTCCTTCACTCGTTACCTGTATTAATGGCACCTGTTGGAACTTGTTATCAGTATAAAAGACACCTGTCCACAACCTCAAACAGTCACACTCCAAACTCCACTATGGCCAAGACCAAAGCTGTCAAAGGACACCAGAAACAAAATTGTAGACCTGCACCAGGCTGGGAAGACTGAATCTGCAATAGGTAAGCAGCTTGGTTTGAAGAAATCAACTGTGGGAGCAATTATTAGGAAATGGAAGGCATACAAGACCACTGATAATCTTCCTCGATCTGGGGCTCCACGCAAGACCTCACCTCGTGGGGTCAAAATGATCACAAGAACGGTGAGCAAAAATCCCAGAACCACACGGGGGGACCTAGTGAATGACCTGCAGAGAGCTGGGACCAAAGTAACAAAGCCTACCATCAGTAACACACTACGCCGCCAGGGACTCAAATCCTGCAGTGCCAGACGTGTCCCCCTGCTTAAGCCAGTACATGTCCAGGCCCGTCTGAAGTTTGCTAGAGAGCATTTGGATGATCCAGAAGAAGATTGGGAGAATGTCATATGGTCAGATGAAACCAAAATATAACTTTTTGGTAAAAAAATCTACTTGTCGTGTTTGGAGGACAAAGAATGTTGAGTTGCATCCAAAGAACACCATACCTACTGTGAAGCATGGGGGTGGAAACATCATGCTTTGGGGCTGTTTTTCTGCAAAGGGACCAGGACGACTGATCCGTGTAAAGGAAAGAATGGGGCCATGTATCGTGAGATTTTGAGTGAAAACCTCCTTCCATCAGCAAGGGCATTGAAGATGAAACGTGGCTGGGTCTTTCAGCATGACAATGATCCCAAACACACCGCCCGGGCAACGAAGGAGTGGCTTCGTAAGAAGCATTTCAAGGTCCTGGAGTGGCCTAGCCAGTCTCCAGATCTCAACCCCATAGAAAATCTTTGGAGGGAGTTGAAAGTCTGAGTTGCCCAGCAACAGCCCCAAAACATCACTGCTCTAGAGGAGATCTGCATGGAGGAATGGGCCAAAATACCAGCAACAGTGTGTGAAAACTTTGTGAAGACTTACGTTTGACCTCTGTCATTGCCAACAAAGGGTATATAACAAAGTATTGAGATAAACTTTTGTTATTGACCAAATACTTATTTTCCACCATAATTTGCAAATAAATTCATAAAAAATCCTACAATGTGATTTTCTGGATTTTTTCCCCTCATTTTGTCTGTCATGGTTGAAGTGTACCTATGACAAAAATTACAGGCCTCTCTCATCTTTTTAAGTGGGAGAACTTGCACAATTGGTGGCTGACTAAATACTTTTTTGCCCCACTGTATGCAAACACACACACACACACACACACACACACACACACACACACACACACACACACACACACACACACACACACACACACACACACACAGAGGAAATCCTGCAGTCACTAATGGAGTTAGCTTCCATACAAGTTTAAGTGGAATTAGCATACTGTCAAATTAATTGCTGATTGTCAGATTTCCTTAAAAAACCTTTTCAGGCTTATATAGATTAGTCCGTTTCAGAGGCCTGCAGCCTGTCTGTCCCCTTTTTCCATCCAACACAATCTAATCTAAGCATGTTTGTTAACCTACATTCTAAATATATAGTTGGAGGTATAGGGTGCTGTACGACACACTGACAGTGTGACTGGCTGACTGTGACTGGCTGGCTGTGTGACTGGCTGGCTGTGTGTCTGGCTGACTGTGTGACTGGCTGACTGGTGTGACTGTGTGACTGGCTGACTGGTGTGACTGGCTGACTGTGTGACTGGCTGACTGGTGTGACTGGCTGACTTGTGTGACTGGCTGACTGTGTGACTGGCTGGCTGGTGTGACTGGCTGGCTGTGTGACTGGCTGGCTGTGTGACTGGCTGACTGTGTGACTGGCTGGCAGTGTGACTGGCTGACTGGTGTGACTGGCTGACTGTGTGACTGGCTGACTGTGTGACTGGCTGACTGGTGTGACTGGCTGACTGGTGTGACTGGCTGACTGGTGTGACTAACTGGCTGTGTGACTGGCTGACTGTGTGACTGGCTGACTGGTGTGACTGGCTGACTGTGTGACTGGCTGACTGGCTGACTGGTGTGACTGGCTGACTGTGTGACTGGCTGACTGTGTGACTGGCTGACTTGTGTGACTGGCTGACTGTGTGGCTGGCTGACTGGCTGACTGTGTGACTGGCTGACTGTGTGACTGGCTGACTGGCTGACTGGTGTGACTGGCTGACTGTGTGACTGGCTGACTGTGTGACTGGCTGACTTGTGTGACTGGCTGACTGTGTGACTGTGTGGCTGGCTGACTGGCTGACTGTGTGACTGGCTGACTTGTGTGACTGGCTGACTTGTGTGACTGGCTGACTGTGTGACTGGCTGACTTGTGTGACTGGCTGACTGTGTGACTGGCTGACTGTGTGACTGGCTTTCTGTGTGACTGGCTGACTGTGTGACTGGCTGACTGTGTGACTGGCTGGCTGGTGTGACTGGCTGACTTGTGTGATTGGCTGACTGTGTGACTGGCTGGCTGGTGTGACTGGCTGGCTGTGTGACTGGCTGGCTGTGTGACTGGCTGACTGTGTAACTGGATGACTGTGTGACTGGCTGACTGGCTGACTGGTGTGACTAACTGGCTATGTGACTGGCTGACTGGTGTGACTGGCTGACTTGTGTGACTGGCTGACTGTGTGACTGGCATTCTGTGTGACTGGCTGACTGTGTGACTGGCTGGCCGGTGTGACTTGCTGACTTGTGTGACTTGCTGACTTGTGTGACTGGCTGACTGGTGTGACTGGCTGACTGTGTGACTGGCTGACTGGTGTGACTGGCTGACTGTGTGACTGGCTGACTGTGTGACTGGCTGGCTGGTGTGACTGGCTGACTTGTGTGACTGGCTGACTGTGTGACTGGCTGACTGTGTGACTGGCTGGCTGGTGTGACTGGCTGGCTGGTGTGACTGGCTGACTTGTGTGACTGGCTGACTGTGTGACTGGCTGACTGTGTGACTGGCTGGCTGGTGTGACTGGCTGACTTGTGTGACTGGCTGACTGTGTGACTGGCTGACTGTGACTGGCTGGCTGGTGTGACTGGCTGACTTGTGTGACTGGCTGACTGTGTGACTGGCTGACTGTGTGACTGGCTGACTGGTGTGACTGGCTGGCTGTGTGACTGGCTGACTGTGTGACTGGCTGACTGTGTGACTGGCTGGCTGTGTGACTGACTGACTGTGTGACTGGTGTGACTGGCTGACTGTGTGACTGGCTGACTGTGTGACTGGCTGACTGTGTGACTGGGCAGGGAAGTCTACCTGTGAGTGATACAAACATATTGTTTTAATGTACTGTCATAATGTTCCGACAAATAGTTAGAGAGGACTTCATCATTTCCATGCTGTCTGTCTATCCGGGAGAAGTTCTGACTAATGTTTGTTATTGGGCCATTTCCCATGAATACAAGCAGGAAATGGAAATTATTCAATTATGACTCAGACAAACAAACAGCCATTAGTTTATTTATAGTCTGACTTCTATTTAAATGTTTTAGTTTGATTTGAACGATGTCTGGGATACATCTGAAAAACTACGCTTGAAAAATCTATTTCCAGATGGGAAGTCAGAACACATATACCAGTTGAGGTTGGAAATGTTCCACTATCATATCTAGACCCAGTGCTCCATGTCCTCCTCCATGTCCTCCCTGTTTCCTTCATGTATAAAAGATATGCGTTCATATGTACTATGCGTTCATATGTACTATGTTCATGG
Source organism: Oncorhynchus mykiss (assembly GCF_057628025.1). Taxonomy (NCBI): domain Eukaryota; kingdom Metazoa; phylum Chordata; class Actinopteri; order Salmoniformes; family Salmonidae; genus Oncorhynchus; species Oncorhynchus mykiss. Next base: position 36,984,347 of record NC_143043.1, read on the forward strand.
TGACGGTGGCTTAACTGAACTGAACTTTTGTCGAGGACAGGATGGAACCTCTGTGACCAGGTCATAGATGGCGTCATTACTGTGTATGGAATTGTCTTGTTGGGGATGCTGTGCATCATTGCCCCCTAGTGGTTGGAGTTGCTACTGACTGAGACGATGGTCTTGTTCTCTCAGTCCTTCTTTCCTCTATTCCTCGCCTCCCTCTCAAAGCTTATTGGAGGTCCTAGGGAGGGATGTTGGATCCTCTTTGTATACAGTTGGACAATAATATAATCTTCTTCTTCTCCTCCTCCCCAGTTTAGTTTCTCCTTCGTGGAGACGCAGACAGTGTGGGCTGTGAGGCTCCGCCCCCGCTCTCAGAGCAGCTGGTCTGATGACATCGCTGAGGACAATGGAGAGTATGACTCTAAGAACGCGCCCATCATCTCTTCCGAGGGGGCCTACCCCTGGAACGTAGATGGAGACCTACTGGAAGTGCCCTCAGAGCTGCTCATCAGGTACAGCTCCTGTTCTTGACCTGGCCCAAAGACCCCAAAGCCCCCCATGATCCTAGATCAGCAGCCCTACTCTGAGACGCTGTGTGAACACTGGCCGATGTAGTAGGTATAACTCTATCCTTTAGCTGGTCTAAAGCCCCATAGCAACTACACTGTCAGATAGACCTTCAACCTGGATACAAACCCTGTCTCAAATAACATGTTACCAAGGCAATGACCTACCGCTGCTCACTAAGTATAGCCCTGTACTGTAATCTCATGGTCATATTACTCTGGGTTTAATTTACACTCCTCAAAGACAGTTCTTAAAGGTCATGTTCAGTGTAATTTAACCATTAGTCTTTTTTGATCATATATTTAAATTTAAAACCGGTATGGAAGAATTGCTTCACTGAAGTAGTAGTACTGTTATGTGAGACATTTAAAACCTCTGTAACTGATTCATTTGTTTCACCACCAGGTTACATCCTTAACTCCTGACCCTGTTTGTTTCACCACCAGGTTACATCCTCAACTCCTGACCCTGTTTGGAGTGTACATCGAGGAGGCAGAGGAGGCACACATCAAGTGCAGCTGCATTTAACACTGTATGTAGAGCGGACTCGATACCCTTTAAAGCTGTCTAAAGGGTGGATGAGTCTATACACATACCAACCTCCACTGGCATTGCCACAGAATGTAACATACAGTCTTTCCTACTGTGCTTTACAAGAAACTGTCTTCAGTGTATAGACTGTCTACAGTTTAAACTATCTTACAAGAGAGGAGCTTTTACACACAACCTACAACTATGTATGTAGGGGTTGTCGATAGGCACAACCTCAGTTTGCACTATCACTGAATGTCACCTACAGGCTTTACTACTGTACATCTATGAATGTTAGATGTCAAATAACCAAATGGAGGACAGACAGGCACATTAAATAGAAAAGGTTGATTTATATTAAAGCAAAGACAACATAATAATACATTCCAGTGCACGATTACATAAATTATCAGACCAAAGTGAAATGTGTTGACAAACAAAATGTTATCTGTCCATTTTTACACGCCACACACGTATTTATTAAAAATAAAACATTATTTCAATTTATAGAAATGTGGAATGTGCCCCCTTTATTTTTGTCAAAACTGACAACTTGGTCATGAAAGGTTGACTCCCTGAAAATTCAAGCAGTAAAAACATGATACTCTTCCGCATGCAGCCTACCATCTCTCCAAAAGCTGAATGTTCCAATCCTTTACAGCTACAGTAAGAACACAGAACCCATTGAATCCAAAGGGATGAAAATGTTCCAAAAGGTTCCGTGTGTTCCATTTGAGGAACGTTTGAGTCATTTCTGAAGAACGAGCTCTTTCATTTTTCATTTCTGACTGTGTTGGAAACTTCTGCTGCCATGGTGTAGGAGTTGCTGGTGTATGAGTTGCTGTCGTACGCACACACCAAAATGCATACACGCAAACGCACACACACACACACACACACACACACACACACACACACACACACACACACACACACACACACACACACACACACACACACACACACACACACACACACACACACACACACACACACACACACACACACACACACACACACACACACACACAGGGTGCTGTCCCCTTGAGGAGTGGTATGTGTCATTCAGTGAGTGAGTCGGTGAACAGACGCCTTTTTTCACTGATGACACTTCCCTGACCTCCTCATCCTTCTGTTACCTTCAGTTCTATATTATAACAATTACACCTTCTGTCCCATTCACTCCATAAGCTGGTGAGCAAAAATACACATTGAAGAATAAACACCTGTGCAGGTACTGGTCTTACTGGTCTGCTACACTGGACACGTAACTTTTGCAGAGTGTGAGATGCTCCTATTCATTTCTATGAAACATGGGTTTAGGCTGTACGGCTCGACAGAGGCTTTCGCTGGGTCTCCCAGATCAACCAGAACAAATGTTCCTTCTTTCAATCTGATGGTTTATCACTAGTGACACTAGTTTCACAATAAATGTGTGACAGTTTGAGGCGGTTTCCCCTCCCTACCCATAGCATGAAGATACAAAAGGAAATGTTGTTTTAAAAGGATGCGAAAGAAAGGTCCTCTTGATATATCTATATACACAGTATATACACACCTAATGAGGATAGATTTGGCATATAGATGTGTATATATCATTGTATACAAATAGACTTCCTATCCATAGAGAAAAGCTTCAGCAGTGCATTCATACATTTTTTGTACAGCAGACACAATAAATATGTGCGACCAAATCCAAGTAGTCAGGTATGGGAGAATGTTTTGCAGCGTAAAATGAGCGGTTCTTAATTAATGGACAGGCACAGAAAGTGCCTCCCTGTTTCACACTCTGTTTTGGAGCGTTTTCTTCTGTTTCATGCCTATTGAACAAGACCATGGAATGTTCGGCTTCATATCCTGAGTTCTTGGTGGGGAATAAAAACAGGAATGATAGGCCTGTTCTTGTGAGGTCACATAGTCCATGTTCTAATGGACATTCCACGTACGCAGTCCAATGTTCTATACTCTCACTGCAACAAGCCCAGAGGTAAAGTGCAAACGTTTTTCCTCCTGCATGTTTTAGAGAAATTACAGCATTTTGTTGATTCCTAGATTTTGAGCCACAAATGTTTGAATTGTCCTGCAGTTCTTTCCCTTGGGTTTGGATGATCTCAATCAAAATGGGCCTTTTAGTAGAGAAGCTGTTCCCCAGCAGTTAGTTCATGTTGTTGTATAGAACCATTCTGTATTAGTACACTCTTAGGATATACTCTCAGTCTTCTCACTCTTTGGTACATAGTCCCAGCTATCCCTCCTGATCTCCTTCTTAAACTGCCTCTTGAAGAAACCAGCCTGGGAATGAAAGAACAAGGTTCAGTTCCAGATGAGAAGGAGAGGGAAAAGAATGCAGTGTGTTTGTATGCTGTTTTGTGTGTAGTGTAAAAGATGAAGGTGTCGTACTGACCTTCCAGAGGGCGAAGATGAGCAGGGCCAGGATCAGGAGTCCCACCAGTAGACTCCCTACAATGATGAACCCCTCCACTGCTGCCTGAGGCTTCTGGTTGAAGTGGGCCTCCAACACAACCTGAAACATCAGAATTAAATCAAACGTTATTACCGTGCACTAGTATTACATTGTGCATCTATGACCTGGAACATCAGACCAGGTTGGAAAGGTCCTGTCATTTCCACCGCTGTCCTAACATGGACACTACATTGTTTTATAATAGTAAGGCACTCGGAGGCTGCATAGGCAATTTCCTGACACTTCTTAACCCTACCAGGACATGTATTTGTATGTATTATGGATCCCCATTAACTTCTGCCAAGCTACTCTTCCTTATACCATTTAAAAAAACATTACAATGCATTCACAACAGATTTCAAAACACATTAAGTGTGTGCGCTCAGGCCTCTACTCTACTACCACACAAAATCTGTGTGTGTGTATAGTGTGTATGTTATCGCGTGTTTGTATACTTGTGCCTGTGTTGTGTTGCTTCACAGTCCCCGGTGTTCCATAAGATGTATTTTTATCTGTTTTTTAAATCAAATTTGACTGCTTGCACGAGTTGCTTGATGTGGTTTAGAGCTCTATATAGTACTGTGAGCCTCCCATAGTCTGTTCTGGACTTGGACTTATGCATGGATGTCAATACCTCTCACAAATACAAGTAGTGATGAAGTCAATCTCTCCTCCACTTTGAGCCAGGAGAGATTGACATGTATATTGTTAATGTTAGCTCTCTGTATTTATTTATTTGATTTATTTCACCTTTATTTAACCAGGTAGGCTAGTTGAGAACAAGTTCTCATTTACAATTGCGACCTGGCCAAGATAAAGCAAAGCAGTTCGACACATACAACAACACAGAGTTACACATGGAGTAAAACAAACATACAGTCAATAATACAGTATAAACAAGTCTATATACGATGTGAGCAAATGAGGTGAGATAAGGGAGGTAAAGGCAAAAAGGCCATGGTGGCAAAGTAAATACAATATATAGCAAGTAAAATACTGGAATGGTAGATTTGCAGTGGAAGAATGTGCAAAGTAGAAATAAAAATAATGGGGTGCAAAGGCGCAAAATAAATAAATACAGTAGGGAAAGAGGTAGTTCTTTGGGCGAAATTATAGATGGGCTATGTACAGGTGCAGTAATCTGTGAGCTGCTCTGACAGCTGGTGCTTAAAGCTAGTGAGTGAGATAAGCGTTTCCAATTTCAGAGATTTTTGTAGTTCGTTCCAGTCATTGGCAGCAGAGAACTGGAAGGAGAGGCGGCCAAAGGAAGAATTGGTTTTGGGGGTGACCAGAGAGATATACCTGCTGGAGTGCGTGCTACAGGTGGGTGCTGCTATGGTGACCAGCGAGCTGAGATAAGGGGGGACTTTACCTAGCAGGGTCTTGTAGATCACCTGTAGCCAGTGGGTTTGGCGACGAGTATGAAGTGAGGGCCAGCCAACGAGAGCATACAGGTCGCAGTGGTGGGTATTATATGGGGCTTTGGTGACAAAACGGATGGTACTGTGATAGACTGCATCCAATTGATTGAGTAGGGTATTGGAGGCTATTTTGTAAATGACATGTATTACATACAATGGCCAGTCGTACTGCCCTGTTCTGAGCCAATTCCAATTTTCCTAAGTCCCTCTTTGTGGCACCTTACCAGACGACTGAACAGTAGTCCTGTTTCGACAATACTAGGGCCTGTAGGACCTGCCTTCTTGATAGTGTTGTTAAGAAGGCAGAGCAGTGCTTTATTATGGACAGACTTCTCCCCATTTTAGCTACTGTTGTATCAATACGTTTTGACCATGACAGTTTACAATCCAGGGTTACTCCAAGCAGTTTAGTAGTCACCTCAACTTGCTCCCCATTTCCACATTATTCATTACAAGATTTAGTTGAGGTTTAGGGTTTAGTGAATGATTTTTCGCAAGTACAATGCTTTTAGTTATATAGGACTAACTTATTCCTTGTCACCCACTCTGAAACTTACTGCAGCTCTTTGTTAAGTGTTGCAGTCATTCCAGTCACTGTAGTAGCTGACGTGTATAGTGTTGAGTCATCCTCACACATAAACACACATGCTTTACTCAAAGCTGATTGGTCGGCTATTTGAGCCAGTAAAGGGGGCTTTACTATTCTTAGGTAGCGGAATGACTTTTGCTTCCCTCCAGGCTTGAGAGCACACACTTTCTAGTAGGCTTAAATTGTAGGCTTAAATTGAAGATATGGCAAAAAGGAGTGGCAATATCGTCCACTATTATCCTCAGTAATTTCCCATCCAAGTCATTGTTGATAGAAAACAATATTTTTTTCACTCACTTTACGGAAATCAAAATTACAATGCTTGTCTTTGATAATTTGGTCAGATATACTTGGATGTGTAGTGTCAGCGTTTGTTGCTGGCATGTCATGTTTTTACTATCATTCTTTATATTGTTTATCTTTGTTTCGTAGTAGTTTCTAATTTGATTCAGTTTAGTCGCATGATTTCTCAATATGCAGTACGTTTGCCAATCGGTTGTGCTGCCAAACCTATTTGCCAAACCTTTTGCCTCATCCCTCTCAAACATACAATTTTTCAATTCCTCATCAATCCAAGTGGATATAACAGTTTTTTACTAGAATAAGCAATTTTAGTAACTGGAATAAACAATTTCATAAATGTGTCAAGTGCATGGACACGGACTTGAGTGATCTCCATTGTGGAACAGTGACATGCTATCCCCCAAAAGATGACTGTATAAGGCCAATGTATCACTACTGTATAGGCCTATCATTTCTTACCTGAGCAATAGGGGTCTGCTGTAATAGGATGGTGTGAGGGTCCTCCCTTGGTGATGTGATGATGCCAGTACTCTCTATCAGCATCACTCCATGACGACCCTGAGGAGAGGGGGGGGGGGGGGGGGGATTTGATTAGAACACTTTAATATCCTTGATGAAGAAATTATAATTTGTGTTGTCATTTTAAGAGATTTGAAAGTGTAGCATTAGTGAAGTGTTTACCGGTGTGAGCTGTAGAACAGTGGGGTTGAGCTTCACTTCCATCTGAATGGTGGCTTCTTTCCCAATGTCCATGTCTCCTAGTCTACACACCAGAGTCAGGCACAGGTCGTCTCCGTGAGCACAGAACTATGGAGAGAAACAACACTATTGTGATTTCATTTTAAAACATCATCAGTGGAATATAGCACTGCTACATAATAAGGTTAGGGCCAATTCCATTTAAACTCAGGAAGTAAACAAAAATGTAAATGTTCCTCATTGAAAAGATGAGAGGAAAATTAGAATTCCAATTAATGTACTTCCTGAAATGACTGAATCAATATGGAATTGACCCCAACACTGCTACATACTATAACTATATACATTATAGGAGTAGGAGAGGGCGGCATCTACCATTTTGCGTTTGCTGGTTTTGGAGAAGAAGAAGACCAGTTCCTTGATTAAAGACGACCGTGGCACCTCACAATCATCTTCTACTGTGATGGAGCCGTTTTTAATGGAGCATTCTCCAAGAGAGGTCTAACAGAGTGAGGAAAGAAAATAAGTTAGATACTGGTGATCATAAACTGGGTGGTTCGAGCCCTGAATGCTGATTAGCTGAAAGCCGTGGTATATTTAAGCAATATGGCCCGAAGGGGTGTGGTATATGGCCAATATACCATGGCTAAGGGCTGTTCTGGACACAGCCCTTAGCCGTGGTATATTGACCATATATCACAAACCCCAGAGGTGCCTTATTGCTATTATAAACTGTTTACCAACGTAATTAGAGCAGTAAAAATAAATGTTTTGTCATACCCGTGGTTTACGGTCTGATATACCATGGCTGTCGGCCAATCCGCATTCAGGGCTCGAACCACCGAGTTTATAATAGACCGTATACCATTGGTATGACAGAAATGTTCTATTTAATGGTCTAATTACGTTGGTAACCAGTTTATAATAGCAATAAGGCACCTCAGGTTTGTGGTATATGGCCAATATACCACAGCTACGGGTGGAATTTTTCATCAATCAATCACACACTTACCTGAAAATCTGCAATGTGGAGTAATCTGTATGGATATGGTGATAGTATCTTGGGAATATCAATCTCAACTTCCGTGTTGAGAGATTTGCTTGGACCGATATTGACAACCTGCCAAGGCACACCAATACAATATGTCAGTATAAACCCAAGCAGTCAGTCATTCAAATACTCAAACTAGGCTGTAATGATCACATCAGTTTCTGTTAGAAAACAATGTTATATTGTATTCCTATGGTACATACCTTGTAAGTGTAGTTGAATGTCTCTGTGTAGCAATCAATTGGAGTAGGCTCCTGGTCACCAAATACAAAGGATGTTGGAGTCACAAACCTGCAAGGGAGATCAGTAATTAGCTTATGAAGTACAATAAGAAATGTTTATATATACTGTCATTGAAGAGCGAGGAACTGTCTTTGTTACTGTAAATAAATGTCTTACCCATGGACACTGACATCCACGCCATATCTCAACGGTAACATCAGAGTGGCTGAGTTGTCATGCAGAAGATCCTCATTTTCAGAATTGTCTCTGGAAAAGACCATGTCAGAAAAAAAACAAGAAATGATCTATTTAGATTCCATTTCATATTAATCAATTTGATATATTGAAAACAAAACATTTAAGCACAGCCAATGCCGTTATACTGTTAAAGGAATTCAACTCAAAGCCAAAGAAGTTCCAAACATCAGACGTTGCAGAACTTCACATTGCTACTGTTTCTCAGAGTGAGAGGCCAAAGCATATCTTCAAGCATTACATGACACTTGAAGATGGTTTTCAGAGGTGTCATGCCCATACGGGCACAAGGGCACGTGCCCCCTCAGATTTGTCCTGTTTTTAAAATGTTCAGATGTTAAAGTAACGACTAAGCTTCATAATTATTGCTAAAAGGATTTGTCAGTGGTATTTTGTGGAGGGGGCACACTGACTGGACCAGGCAAAGAGTACCCCCCCAGTAAGTGGTTCCTTCCAAGGTGCACTATCGAGCAAAGATATGTATGCAGACCGTATTGCCAGTGGAAGAGGAGAGAGAGAGAGTCACACACAGCGTTTGATTTGATTTTAGCTGCCGGTGATAGGCAGGACTCGCAGGAGGTGTTTGTAAATTAATTTGATCAAGCTATGTAGGATATTGATTCCTTCTTGATGAATAAATAAATACTAAATAGATAATAACACAAAAATGTCCCAACCTCATAACTAGCTACCAATCAAGTTAGAGTAGCTAGTCTATCTTAGCTGACATGCCTGCTGGCAAGGTTGCTAGACTTTAGAAAATAATACAATTGCTTTATTAATGATTGGGTACTATGTACCAATGTAGCAGTTGTACTAAACCCCTACGGCATAAAGGTTCTTAAATAATCAATGTGCCTCATTAATTAAAATTACAATTGAACAGGGAAAGAAGTATGCTTCGACAACGTATGCAGAAAAAATATACATATTTTTTACATCGAACTAGGCATAACGATCATGGCTCTAGATTGCAGGAAAAGCTGTTCCAGCTGTTAGAAAAATTTGACATTCTCTGAACAAAACTCTGAGCAAGGAATGTCTCCAGTTAAGTGTTACCAGATATGAACATGGAGTGTTTTAGAGTGTTCTGAAACTGTCAAACATTACAAAGCTTTTCTTTACCCAAACGACAAAACAGGGGCCGCCGGATGTACTTCTCAACTATACAACAATGTAACAACTACAGGAGGAAACCAAGAGAGGGAACCTGCAGCACCCTCTGATTTGAATAATTCAGGTACCTGGGACTGTGTTTCCTGTTCCCCCTAGCAACAGAACAAACACATACACTGCGTGTACAAAACATTAGCTGAAATTGGCTGAATGTGGTGGACCATTCTTGATACACACAGGAAACTGTTGAGCATGAAAAACCCAATGGCACCTACTACCATACCTCATTCCTCGACAGCTTTCACCTGGATTCATCTGGTCAGTCTATGTAATGGAAAGAACGGGTGTTCCTAATGTTTTGTCCACTCAGTGTCACATTGGGCTGTTTTACGATCCGTCGGTTTGGTTTGATAAGGCTGACAAGACGTCACCGATGGTGTAACAGGACGTCAGTTTAAAAAACGTGCCATTCGATTATTGAATGTATTTTGGAGAACGATTGCGTTCGTGGGTTAGGGGGATCTGTGCTAAGGTCAGAAGTAGTATAAGCAGATCCAGTTACCTGCAAAAGTCAAAATAAAGGTTATGACAAAGACCTAGGGTCAAAACATTGCACTCAATAACACTGCAGGCGCATTCAGTGTGTGGGCATCCATCTTTCCTTTATGGGTCTGTACTTACCCAAAAGTGTTGATGGATATGCTAATGTCACCAGCACTGCTACTCTGGTTTACATCCAACAGAAAGCTGATGTTCACCTGCAGAAAATACAGAAATTCTGATTAGATAGAAAGTAAGATATTACCCTCTTAAACAGCAGTTTATAAAACGCTGCCTTTAAAACAGAAGCAGCATTGGCAGCAAACAGAAGATATGGGTCTGGATACCCACTGGGCACACACTGGTTGAATCAACATTGTTTCCACGCCATTTCAGTAAATTTACGTTGAACCAACAAGGAATAGACATTGAACAGGGCAATCAGATTTTTTGTGTGAATGTAACTGTAATCAGTCAGTTACATTACCAGCAAAAAATATCGTAATCAGATTACAGAAAAACTAGTTGATTGCTTCTTGGATTACTTTTAAATTCAGAAAGGATGTTTGAAAAAAATACATTAAGACACCTTTCTGTTTTTCTCAATGACATTCAATTCAGATTTAAAAAAGGTGCAATAAAAATTGTTTTAGCTCCTGATCGAGAGACCACTATGATGACACACTAAATGCATTTGATGGGTCCTTTTTGTCTTTTTCTAATGCATTTTAAGGGAAGGTAATCCAAAAGTAACTAAAAGTAATCAGATTACGTTACTGAGTTTGTGTCATCCAAAAGTTATGTTACTTGTTACAATTTTAGACAGGTAACTAGTAACTGTAATGGATTACATTAAGAAAGTAACCTACCCATCCATGACGTTGAATTTATGTCTGTGCCCAGTGGGGTAATTAGTTAAAGTATCCAGACCCAGATTAATAGAGTAAAATTGGAGTAACATGGAAGTAAAGTTTGAGTAATTCTGGAGTAACCTTAGAGTAATATTAGAGTAACAGAGTAAGGTTGGAATAATGTTAGAGTAGCATTATAGTAAGGCTGGAGTCACATTAGAGTATGGCCGGAGTCACATTAGAGTAAGGCCGGAGTAACATTAAAGTAAGACTGGAGTGACAGAGTAAGGCTGAAGTAACAGAGTACAGTTGGAGTAACATTAGAGTAAGGTTGGAGTAACAGTAGAGTTAGGCTGGAGTGAAATAGTAAGGCTGAAGTCGCAGAGTAAGGCTGGAGTAAAATTAGAGTAAGGTTGGGATAAGGCTAGAGTAACATTAGAGTAAGGTTGGAGTAAGTTTGAGTGTTGTGCCTACAGTACCTTGGCTCCAGAGCTGAAGTACAGGTTCCCAACACTACAATCCATTCCTACTATTGTCTTGTTCTCCTCTGAAATGTCACAGCTCACATACTTCTCCTTCTGAAAATAATAACAGATAATGGAATTGTGTGTGTAATTTATTACAATCCAGGAGCGCATAGATTCACATGATTTTGTGTGTTTCTTAGAATTGCAGTGCCACATCGTCTAAATTACATTGGTGATTATGTGAGGAATGTAATAACTGCTACTCTGAGTAATCAATAAATCAAACACGTACTACTGCATCAAGCACTTTGATGTAGTGCAGGTTGGAGGGGAAGCGTAACTGGAGCCTGGGGAGGAAGGCATCATCTCCAGCGTTCACCAGGGTTGTGTTCAACATGATGGTCTTCCCATTGCCCAATGCAAAGTACTGTATGTTGTTGTGTTTCCTGCAAGATTAACAGTCTTAGGGGCTGGATTGAATAGGGCCCTATGTATAAAACTGGAAGGCTGTCGCCTCATACAGTACCAGTCAAATGTTTGGACACACCTAGTCATTCCAGGGTTTCTCTTTATTTTTTCTATTTTCTACATTGTAGAATAATAGTGAAGACATCAAAACGATGAAATAACACATGGAATTATGTAGTAACCAAAAAAGCATTAAACAAATCAAAATATATTTATATTTTAGATTCTTCAAAGTAGCCACCATATGCCTTGATGACAGCTTTGCACACTCTTGGCGTTCTCTCAACCAGCTTCAGGTAGCCCAGTGGTTAGAGTGTTGGGTCAGTAACTGAAAGGTTGCTGGATTGAATCCCCGAGCTGACAAGGTAAAAATCTGTCGTTCTGCCCCTGAACAAGGCAATTAACCCACTGTTCCCTGGTAGGCTGTCATTGTAAATAAGAATGTGTTCTTGACTAGCAATTTTTTTTTAAAGAACTTTGACAGTTTCTTCAAGTGCAGTCACAAAAACCATCAAGCACTATATTGAAACTGGCTCCCATGAGGACCGCCACAGGACAGGAAGACCCAGAGTTACCTCTGCTGCAGAGGATAAATTCATTAGACCAGCCTCAGAAATTGCAGCCCAAATAAATGCTTCACAGAGTTCAAGTAACAGACACATCTCAACACCAACTGTTCAGAGGAGACTGCGTGAATCAGGCCTTCATGGTTGAATTGCTGCAAAGAAACCACTACTAAAGGACACCAATTAGAAGAAGAGACTTGTTGGACCAAAAAACACGAGCAATGGACATTAGACTAGTGGAAATCTGTCCTTTGGTCTGATGAGTCCAAATTTGAGATTTTTGGTTCCAACTGCAATGTCTTTGTAAGACTCAGAGTAGATGAACAGATAATCCTTGCATGTGTGGTTTCCACCATGAAGCATGGAGGAGGAGGTGTGATGATGCTTTGCTGGTGACACTGTCTGTGATTTATTTAGAATTCAAGGCACACTTAACCAGCATGGTTACCACAGCAGCAAAGCACAGCGATACGCCATCCCATCTGGCTTGTGCTTAGTGGGACTATCATTTGTTTTTCAACAGGACAATGACCCAACACACCTCCAGGCTGTGTAAGAGCTATTTGACCAATAAGGAGAGTAATGGAGTGCTGCATCAGATGACCTGGCCTCCACAATCGCTTGACCGTCAACCCAATTGAGATGTTTTGGGATGAGTTGGACTGCAGAGTGAAGAAAAGCAGCCAACAAGTGCTCAGCATATGTGGGAACTCCTTCACGACTGTTGGAAAAGCATTCCATGTGAAGCTGATTGAGAGAATGCCAAGAGTGTGCAAAGCTGTCATCAAGGCAAAGGGTGGCTACTTTGAAGAATCTAAAATATATTTTGATTTGTTTAACACTTTTTTGGTTACTACATGATTCCATGTGTTATTTCATATTTTTGATGTCTTCACTATTATTCTACAATGTAGAAATGTCCAAACTTTTGACTTGTACTGTACCTGTGACTACAGCACATCTGTGCTATAACCCCAACGAATCCCATCCATCGGTGTGGTATTGCTTTACTTGAATTGACTTTAGTCATACAAAAAAATAACATCTTATTTCATATTTTGATTGACTTAAATCATACAACTTTCCATAAAGTGCCAGAATCATGGATTCAGGGGAGACCAGACTAAACAGTCACTGTCACGGAAACATCAGAATGTACCTGTTATGCAGTCCTGTGGATTCCCTGGTTTACAGCAAGGACTTAGTCACTATACACCTTAGGAGGGGAACTGACCTGGCACCGAGACAAGCATCTCAAATGACACCCTATTCCCTACGAAGTGCACTACATTTATAAAAGTAGTGCACTATGTAGGGATTAGGGTACCATTTGGGACGTAGTCCTAGACAAGCTGTATTGTTAGGGGAAGAGGCTATGCATACTCAGCTTTTCAACAAAGCACTGTGTCTCCAGTATGGGGAGGGAATAGGTGTTTTAAAATGACTAATGTCCATGTTGAAGAATTTGCTGCTTTGTGGGTAAGTGGGTCTGAAGGTGTGTGTGTGTGGGGGGGGGGGGGGGGGGGGGTGTATATGTGCGTGCGTATGTTTCCATGACACAAACAATGAGGGGCTCACAAGTCTGATGTTTCTCATCTAACTTAGCAAGGTAGACACACACACACACACACCTCTGCGTCATGAATAATCAGATACTCTATTAGCCTGACCGTAACAGAAATTAGCCTGGCAGTTAAGTGTTTAAGGGGAAATGTGACCATGAATAAACATGTACAACAATCCCCCCTTAATGACGTGAACTGGAGAGTATTGACATCATGGGCACCACAGTCAACACCTGATCTAATCCTATGAAGGTTGTTTTCCACACAAATATCATTTGTTTCGGGATGCTATAATTAATTTGTAAAGTAAACCTTCAATAGCTCAGTTTTGTCCACAGAGATAAGAAATAGAAAGTAAAAGGTCAAGACAAAAGATTGTATTACAAAGAAAACACCAACATATTCTAGTTGAACATTTATGCTAAATGCTACTTACTGTGGTAAGACCAGGTATGCAGAGACCTGCAGATTGGTTGAACAGTTGGCCAATGAACAGTACCGAGCAAACTCAGTCTGGAGAAGGAAGGTTACTGTTAGATGATGATGATGCCGTCACTGAAAATACAGTGATGTATCTTCTAATATACAGTAACTACCATACATGGATGTAAGTGGAGAACTCTACACTCTTAGAAAAAAGGCTTCCAAAGGGATTCTTCGGCTGTCCCCATAGGAGAACCCTTTTTGGTTCCAGGTAGAACCTTTTTGGGTTCCATATAACACACTCTGTAGAAAGGATTCTACAAGGAACCCAAAATGATTTAACCTGGAACCGTTTAGGTTCTACATAGTTAGTTTTTTTCTAAGAGTGTAGCATCGGTTCCCCGGACATAGATTAAGCCTAGTACCCGGACTAAAGAACAATTTCAATGCAGGGAAATTCCCATTGAGTATGATTTTTAATTCCAGGACTAAGCTAAATTTGTGTCAAAAAAATTGGTCCTATTCTCCTAACCATGCATCGATATGAGTGGATAGATGTAAGGGACTCACCTTATTGGCTACCAGGTTGCTGTGCCCCCCTCTCTGCTGCAGGATGGGTTTCAGGGCTGGGAATATTCTGAATCCCCAGGTATGGACAGGGTGCTGTCTGAGGGCGTACGTCGCCTCAAAATGGATGGGCGTGAAGATATCCCGGACATCTTTCTAAAAAGGAAAGACATACAGAGAATGGCATTTTTAATTTACTGTACATACAACCTTGGGTAGAGGGGAGCTTCTGGCCCGACTGTGCTAATTGACTGTTCTTGAGTAAGTTCTTGTGGGGTCCTGTCTGTGCTCTGGCACAATGTTACAGTGTCCTGTGCTCTGTCCCACTGAAAGAGCTGCAGATGTCCCACTGCAGATGTCCCAAGGAGCCTCTGCTCTCCTCTGCCACACCTGCCTTTAGCTCAAGGGACATTCTGAGATACAGTTTTTATTCAAGACAAAATATATATATTTTTAGCTGTTGCTGCTAAATTGTTGCAAAATATTCTAAGTTACAATGTTATGAAACAGAAAGAGAACTGCTAAACATTTATACGACTGAATTATTGAATACACTGTCAAATAAAGCATGGTATCTATAGAACAAGACACTAGAATGGCTCTTATGTCCCACTCTCTCTTCTTTTATCAGTGAGCAGACATAGTAGCTAAAAACCAGTGTTTCATTAGCCATGCATGCACAGCTTTCTCCACTCTGAGGTTTAGTTTAACCACAAACTGAGTAACTGTATGGTGGTGTTCTCTCTTAATGTAAAACCACCAGAGCCCATTCATTAACATACAGGATTTTGGCAACACAGCGCTGATCATACATACGGACTCATGTGTACTGTACAGTATGTGAGTGTCAAAATAAACCTAAAACACATCTAACCATTACATAAGAATGACTCTATATCAAACCTTTAAGATGCATACAGTATGAGGAGGATGTGTGAGAGTAAGACAGAAAAGCCCCGGAGACAGTATTTTTATTTAACAAGGCAAGTCAGTTAAGAACAAATTATTATTTACAATGACAACCTACCGGGGAACAGTGGGTTAACTGCCTTGTTCAGGGGCAGAATGACCCATTTTTACCTTGTCAGCTCGGGGATTCGATCCAGCAACCTTTCAGTCATAGCCACATTCTCCTACCAGTCCCCTGTACTATCCTACTACCACATCTGCTGTTTATAACATTCATTACTGACATGACCCATTCATTAAACTTTAAAAATACATCAAATGTATAGTCACACAAACACTCACGCACACACACACATTTTGATTTCCTCTGACAGATAATGACACTGGTTTATGGTCTCCAATAACTCCATCTCTAGCTATTCATAAGAAAAAGCCAGTATGGTTCAGCTCAAAGAGAGACTTGAGAGTCCTCCATTAATTAGTGAGTGGGTTTAAACATGAGCTAACTTAGATGGCCCTGATTAGAAGAGAGAATGGGGGGAGAGTCAGGAGGGGCCCCACCAAACACCTGGAACATTACACATACACGCATTCACACTGGGGCGGCATGTAGCCTGGCGGGTAGGAGCTGACTATGTAAAAATATGTTGTTCTCCCCTTGAGCAAGGCAGTTAACCCACTCTTCCCTGGTCGCCAATGACGTGGATGTCGATTAAGGCAGCCCCCCGCACCTCTCTGATTCAGAGGGGTTGGGTTAAATGCGGAAGACACATTTCAGTTGAACTAGGTATCCCCCTTTCCCTAATCCTACACACACACTAAATCCTCCCTACTAGACCCAGTCCCTATTTTATTACCATTCAGATCACCATGTTCCCTCCCATGTAAAGTGATATGTCATTTGGAACTTCCCAATGTCACCATGCATACATCTTATCTTAGGGACTTAGGGATCTTATCTTTGGAAATTAGCCGGCTGGCTAAAACCGGCACTTTTACTGCAGCGTTGATTTATGTGCACTGTACCTGTAAAAATAAAAATAAACTCAAACTTATTAGCTCTTCTTTATCAGGCCTAGACTGAATGAGTCGCTGCTTGGTGACATATACAGTGCCTTCAAAAAGATTCACACACCTTGACTTTTTCCACATTTTGTTGTGATACAAGGTGGGGTTACAATAGATTGAATTGTCATTTTTTGTCAACAACTTACACAAAATACTCAGTAATGTCAAAGTGGAATAAAAAAAGGAAAGAAAAAAAATAAAAAGAAAACAATAGTACAGCTATGGCCTATTTATTGCCTAACCTCCCTTATCTTACCTCATATACACTTTTCTATTGTGTTATTGACTGTATGTTTGTTTTACTCCATGTGTAACTCTGTGTTGTTGTTTGTGTCGCACTGCTTTGCTTTATCTTTGCCAGGTCGCAGTTGTAAATTAGAACTTGGTCTCAACTAGCCTACCTGGTTAAATAAAGGTGAAATATTTATTTGTCATTTTTAAATAGCCCTATTTGGTAAAAGACCACATTCATATTATGGCAATAATAGCTCAAATAAGCAAAGAGAAACAACAGTCCATCATTACTTTAAGACATGAAGGTCAGTTTAATAGGGAAAATTTCAAGAACTTGGAAAGTTTCTTCAAGTGCAGTTGCAAAAACCATCAAGCGCTATGGTGAAACTGGCTCTCATGAGGATCGCCACAGGAAAGGAAGACCCAGAGTTACCTCTGCTGCAGAGGATAGGTCCATTAGAGTAAATTGCACCTCAGAAATTGCAGCCCAAATAAACGCTTCACAGAGATCAAGTAACAGACACATCTCAACACCAACTGTTCAGAGGAGACTGCGTGAATCAGGCCTCCATGGTCGAATTGTTGCAAAGAAACAACTACTAAAGGACACCAATAAGAAGAAGAGACTTGCTTGGTCCAAGAAACACAAGCAATGGACATTAGACTATTGGAAATCTGTCCATTAGTCTGATGAGTCCAAATTTGAGATTTTTGGTACCAACCAGTGTCTTTGTGAGACGCAGAGTAGATGAACGGATGATCTCCACATGTCTGGTTCCCACCATGAAACATGGAGGAGGTGTGATGGTGTGGGGGTGCTTTGCTGGTAACACTGTCAGTAACACTGATTTATTTGGAATTCAAGGCATTCTGCAGCAATACGCCATCCCATCTGGTTTGCGCTTAGTTGGACTATCATTTGTTTTTCAACAGGACAATGACCCAAAACACATCCAGGCTGTGTAAGGGCTATTTGACCAAGGAGAGTGATGGAGTGCTGTATCAGATGACCTGGCCTCCACAATCACCTGACCTCAACCCAATTGAGATGGTTTAGGATGAGTTGGACTGCAGAGTGAAGGAAAAGCAACCAACAAGTGCTTAGCATGAGTGGGACTTTTGAAAAAGCATTCCTCATGAAGCTGGTTGAGAGAATGCCAAGAGTGTGCAAGGCTGTCATCAAGGCAAAGGGTAGCTACTTTGAAGAATCTCAAATATATATATTTAAAAAACACTTTTTTGGTTACTACAGTGGCTTGCGAAAGTATTCACCCCCCTTGGCATTTTTCCAATTTTGTTGCCTAGATTTTGGGGGGGTTTGGTATCATTTAATTTACACAACATACCTACCACTTTGAAGATGAAAAATATTTTTAATTGTGAAACAAACAAGAAATAAACCCCCAAAACAGAAAACTTGAGCGTGCATAACGATTCACTCCCCCAAAGTCAATACTTTGTAGAGCCACCTTTTGCAGCAATTACAGCTGCAAGTCTCTTGGGGTATGTCTCTATAAGCGTGGCACATCTAGCCACTGGGATTTTTGCCCATTCTTCAAGGCAAAACTGCTCCAGCTCCTTCAAGTTGGATGGGTTCCGCGGGTGTACAGTAATCTTTAAGTCATACCACAGATTCTCAACTGGTTTGAGGTCTGGGACTTGACTAGGCCATTCCAATACATTTACAGTTAAAGACGGAAGTTTACATACACCTTAGCCAACTACATTTCAAATCAGTTTTTCACCATTCCTGACATTTAATCAGAGTAAAAATGCCCTGTCTTAGGTCAGTTAGGATCACCACTATATTTTAAGAATGTGAAATGTCAGAATAATATTAGAGAGAATGATTTTTTCAGCTTTTATTTCTTTCATCACATTCCCAGTGGGTCAGAAGTTTACATGTACTCAATTCGTATTTGCCTTTACATTGTTTAATTTGGGTCAAATGTTTCCACAAGCTTCCCCATAATAAGTTGGGTGAATTTTGGCCCATTCCTCCTGACAGAGCTTGTGTAACTGAGGCAGGTTTGTAGGCCTCCTTGCTCGCACATGCTTTTTCAGTTCTGCCCACAAATCATTTATGGGATTGAGGTCAGGGCGTTGTGATGGCCACTCTAATACCTTGACTTTGTTGTCCTTAAGCCATTTTGCCACAAGTTTGGAAGTATGCTTGGGGTCATTGTCCATTTGGAAGAGCCATTTGTGACCAAGCTTTAACTTCCTGACTGATGTCTTGAAATTTTGCTTCAACATATCCACATAATTTTTCTGCCTCATGATGCCATCTTTTTTTGTGAAGTGTACCAGTTCCTCCTGCAGCAAAGCATCCCCACAACATGATTCCACCACCCCCATGCTTCACGGTTGGGATGGTGTTCTTCGGCTTGCAAGAATCCCCTTTTTCCTCCAAACATAACGATGGTCATTATGGCCAAACAGTTCTATTTTTGTTTCATCAGACCAGAGGACATTTCTCCAAAAAGTACGATCGTTGTCCCTACCTCCAAGTGCAGTTGCAAACCATAGTCTGGCTTTTTTATGGCGGTTTTGGAGCAGTGTCTTCTTCCTTGCTGAGCGGCCTTTCAGGTTATGTCAATATAAGACTTGGTTATGTCGATATAAGACTCCTCCAGCATCTTCACATGGTCCTTTGCTGTTGTTCTGGGATTGATTTGCACTTTTCGCACCAGAGACAGAACACGTCTCCTTCCTGAGTGGTATGACGGCTGCGTGGTCCCATGTTGTTTATACTTGCGTACTATTGTTTGTACAGATGAATGAGATACCTTGAGGCATTTGGAAATTACTCCCAAGGATGAATTGTTTTGTTCATGAATTGTTTTTCTGAGGTCTTGGCTGATTTCTTTAGATTTTCCCATAATGTCAAGCGAAGAGGCACCGAGTTTGAAGGTAGGTCTTGAAATACATCCATAGGTACACCTCCAATTGACTCAAATGATGTCAATTAGCCTATCAGAAGCTTCTAAAGCCATTAAATATTTTTCTTGAACTTTCCAAGCTGTTTAAAGGTACAGTCAACTTTGTGTATGTAAACTTCTGACCCACTGGAATTGGGATACAGTGAATTATAAGTGAAATAATCTCTGTAAAAAATTGTTGAAAAATTACTTGTGTCATGCACAAAGTAGATGTCCTAACCGACTTGCCAAAACTATAGTTTGTTAACAAGAAATCTGTGGAGTGGATGAAAAACGAGTTTTAATGACTACAACCTAAGTGTATGTAAATTTCCGACTTCAACTGTAAATATTTCCCCTTAAAGCACTGAGGTGCTGCTTTAGCAGTATGTTTAGGGTCATTGTCCTGCTGGAAGGTGAACCTCCGTCCCAGTCTCAAATCTCTGGAAGAATGAAACAGGTTTCCCTCAAGAATTTTCCTGTATATAGCGCCATCCATCATTCCTTCAATTCTGACCAGTTTCCCAATCACTGCCGATGAAAAACGTATTCTCAGAGGGATGAGAGCTAGACATAGCGTTTTCCTTGGCAAACACCAAATGTATTGGCTTATTTTTTTATTTAAGCAATAGCTTTTTTCTGGCCACTCTTCTGTAAAGCCCACCTCTGTGGAGTGTACGGCTTAAAGTGGTCCTATGGACAGATACTCCAATCTCCGCTGTGGAGCTTTGCAGCTCCACAGTCTGCTATAGGAGAGCAGACTTAACCAGGTTTTCCTCTAGGATTTTACCTGTGCTTAGCTATATTCCTTTTCTTTTTATCCTGAAAAACTCCCCAACCTACTGATGTGTGTGTTGGATTTGCCACAAATAAAACAGTTTGTATTCAGGACAAAAAAATATTTTTAAACAGAATGCATGTTTAGGTTAGTATTTTGGTGTAACTAGAATGTTGTCGATCCATCCTCAGTTGTCTCTTATCACAGCCATTAAACTCCATAATTGATTTAAAATCCCCATTGGCCTCATGGTGAAATCCCTGGTTTTCCCTGGTTTTCTTTCACTCCGGCAACTCAGTTCGGAAGGTCTGTATCTTTGTAGTGTGTATTGATACACCATACAAAGTGTAATTAATAACTGCACCATAATCAAGGGGATATTCAAAGTATTTTTTTTACCAATCTACCAATCAGTGTACTTTGATATGAGGCAATGGAAAACTTCCCTGGTCTTTGTGGTTGAATCTGTGCTTGAAATTCACTACTTGACTGCGGGACCTTACAGAGATAGGGTAGTCATTCAAAGACATTTCAGCTTTTCATTTTAAATTAATTTGTTAACATTTCTAAAAACATACTTCCACTTTGAAATTATTATTTATATAGGAAGTCCAATTGAGATCTGAAGACCTCTTTACTAAGGAAGACCTGGAAACACCTATCAGTGGTTACAGCTGTTGACCTCTCGACCCCTAACCTTTGAACTCTAAACCCTGACATCTGACTCACCCTCATGAAGGCCTGGTGGGTGATGCAGGTCAGCTGGTCGTGTCTGGCCTTGACTTGCCCTGTCGTAACGTTGGACGTCCCGTTGCCGTGGAAATGGAAGCGGGAGGGGAAAGACTCCTTGTGGTGAGTGTCGGCTGTCAGGTTATACTGCAGTTCTATGTGAGAGAGGGGGAATTAAGGGAGGGAGGGAGGGAAGAAGGTAACGGTATTTAGTTTCAGAGAGCACCCAGAGTTCGTATAAACCAGGGCCACAAACATACATAGACCTAGAACCAACCTCACCCCCGCATCAACCTTGGCCCCAGCATCAACCTTGGCCCCAGTCCCAGACTCAACCCCAACCATACTCAACCCCAGCCCCAGTCCCAGACTCAACCCCAACCCCAGTCCCAGACTCAACCCCAACCCCAGTCCCAGACTCAACCCCAGCCCCAGTTCCAGACTCAACCCCAGCCCCAGTCCCAGACTCAACCCCAACCCCACCCCCAGTTTATCTATCAGGACAGGGCTGTGCCAGAGCCTTCTTGCTGTAACGGACACTTTCACCAAAGGAATGCTCTGCATTCTTTTCAGGTTGGGTTAACATAATGGACCAACTGCCCCAGGCCTCAGGGACTAGTGATAATATGGAGAGACTGACAGAGATAAGGAAACAGAAAAGGGTTGTCTCGGACACAACAGTGTTTTCTGTCAACCAGTCCAGGGCAGAGGTTTTAATCACTATTTCCTAAGAGACACAGGAGACTAGACATTGTACATTATACCATTTTACACATACAAACTAGTAGCATAATTATGCTTGCAGTACTATAGCACGGGTGTGAAATTAGTTTTTGGTCACTATTAAGTACACACACTAGAACCAAAACTGCCGTTTGTTTGTTAGTGCCACTGCTGTGTATATAACCTTCACTGACGTAACGATTAACACAGTGCAAATAGACAGGTTGTTTTCGCAGTGCAGGGCTAAGCGGGAGCCAGGGGCACAGAGAGAGGGTCTGCTCACCTATGAGTCCGTTGTAGCGTCGAGCGCGGACCCTGAAGCAGACTGTCACATTGATGCAGACAGCAGGAAGACCGTTGTCAGAACATAGCGCTACAGAGCGGTTCACACTGACAGGCAGGAGCATGGAGGCCTCAACCACTACCACCGGACGTGTCCTGTTGGAGGGCAACGACAACATATCAACATAAATAACAACACATAAACACAGTAACCAAATCAAATTTTATTGGTCACATACGCGTGTTTAGCAGATGGTATTGTGGGTGTAGCGAAATGCGCATGGACATCTACAACATGGTGGCTCTATGGGCCAGGAGGCCAAAAAACACAGAAGGCCTAAAATAGCACCAGAACAGGTGCGAATTGGGTCAAAATCAATACATCTAAACCAGTTAAAGTGAAAAGTTCACCTCTATGAGTGAAAGTTGTCCCTTTAACCTGACACGTAACAATGCAGGAATTTCCTACCAATAGGTCAGTTATCTTGTGGATGTGTTTGACATTTCTCCATGATCATGGTCTTACCTCAGAACCACAGCGGAGTCCGAGAGGAAGGCCCCTACCGCAACGTCTGTGGGTTACAGATGAAGATATTTTGAACACAAAATTTCCTCCATACTCTATTTGTAAACCTGTCCTTCCTGCTGTACCCACAAGACGCTATAGACGTGTTAAAAGCCCTAAGACAGTTTGTTCATCAATTTAGAAGAGCTGCAGAGTAGAGGTTGACCGATTATGATTTTTCAACGCCGATACCGATTATTGGAGGACCAAAAAAGCCGACACCGATTAAATCGGACAATTTTTTTGTTGTTGTAATAATGACTGAATTAACACTTATTTTAACTTAATGTAAAACATCAACAAAATCAATTGAGCCTCAAATAAATAATGAAACATGTTCAATGTTGGTTTAAATAATGCAAAAACAAAGTGTTGGAGAAGAAAGTAATATGTGCCATGTAAAATATGTGCCATGTAAAAAAGCTAACATTTAAGTTCCTTGCGCAGAACATGAGAACAGCTGGTGGTTCCTTTTAACATGAGACTTCAATATTCCAAGGTAAGAGGTTTTAGGTTGTAGTTAATATAGTATTTTTAGGTCTATTTCTCTCTATACTATTTGTATTTCATATACCTTTTTACTATTGGATGTTCTTATAGGCACTTTAGTATTGCCAGTGTAACAGTATAGCTTCCGTCCCCCTCCTCGCCCCTACCTGGGCTCGAACCAGGAACACATCGACAACAGCCACACTCGAAGCATCGTTACCCATCGCTCCACAAAAGCCGCGGCCCTTGCAACGCAAGGGGAATAACTACTCCAAATCTAAAAGCGAGTGACGTTTGAAACAGTATTAGCGCACACCCAGCTAACTAGCTAGCCATTTCACATTGGTTACACCAGCCATTAGGCTGACAGGCATAAACAGCGCTGTGCTTGCGAAGAGCTGCTGGCAAAACGCATGAAAGTGCTGTTTGAATGAATGATTACGGGCCTGCTGCTGCTCAGTCAGACTGCTTTATCAAATCAGACTTAATTATAACATAATAACACACAGAAATACGAGCCTTTGGTCATTAATATGATCGAATCCGGAAACTATCATTTCGAAAACAAAACGTTTATTATTTCAATGAAATACGGAACCGTTCGGTATTTTATCTAACGGGTGGCATCCCTAAGTCGAAATATTCTTGTTACATTGCAAAACCTTCAATATATGTCATAATTACGTAAAATTCTGGCAAATTAGTTCGCAATGAGCCAGGCAGCCCAAACTTGCATATACCCTGACTTTGCGTGCAATGAACGCAAGGGAAATTACACAATTTCACCTGGTTAATATTGCCTGCTAAACTGGATTAGTAGTTATAACTAGTGATTATGATTGACTGTTTTTTATAAGATAAAATAAGATCTAGCAATTTACCTTTGCTTCTACTGCATTCACGTAACAGGCAGATTACTCGTGGAGTGCAATGGATAGAGCGTTGGACTAGTTAACTGTGCGGTTGCAAGATTGGAAACCCCTGAGCTGACAAGGTGAAAATCTGTCGTTCTGCCCCTGAACAAGGCAGTTAACCAACACTTCATAGGCAGTCATTGAAAATAAGAATGTATTCTTAACTGACTTGCCTAGTTAAATAAAAAGTATACAAAAAAATGTAACTAAAAAAAAAAAATCGGATATCGGCGCCCAAAAATACCGATTTCCGATTGTTATGAAAATGTGAAATCGGCCCTAATTAATCGGCCAGTCCGAATAATTAGTCGACCTCTACTGCAGACATCAGTCTCATTTGTCATTCATTCAGTCAATTATTTATTCAGTCCACATCAGCCTGCAAATGTATGCACCCTGTTGACTACAGTAGTTTCTAAGCATGCCAATCACTTTAAAAGGCTTTTCATGGGTAGGATATCTCAGTATAATCTGTAACAGTGCAATATTAAACTGGAAATCTTGTTTGGGGCATTTGCTATGTTTATTTGGCCGATAATTGCAACTCTGATCCCAGAACAGTGTACTGTAACAATGATCAGTATGTGCTCCCTAACACTAATCCAAACATCTCAACTCAACATCTCAACAGACCTTTTCAACAATTCCTGTTCCATCTTACAAGACATCAACTGTACTCAGCTAACGTGATTTGTTTTTAGACAAGTATGTAATTCTTGCCCTCATGAATAAATCTATAGAGACAACTACTAACACATATAGCACCAAATAATTTTAAAAAACGCTGGAGACAGACAGTACACAGTACACTTGAACAATGTGCTAGTTGAGAGGATGGCCAAACTAAAGAGTTGACAAACAAATAAGTCTAAGACCCACTGTCAGTGAGTCTACAGAATATCCTGTTTAGTTTATTGAGTGAGACTTGTGGAAGATGAGAACATGAGAAGCAGCGAGGGAGTAGAAAACTATGTGACCACCTAGTGATAGAAATCCCCACTGCCCAGTTTTCCCTGGGTAGCAACACACATTTATGCGCGCTCGCATGCATACACACACACGTATTTCCCCATCCCCTGTCCTCAGTTCCGTTTCCACCACTGACATATTTTGTGTTTTGACAACCTTACTAATTTAAGACACAGTGTGTGTGACATCATAGCAGGACATTACAGTGTGTTCTGTTCTAGTCAGCAGTAGAGAAACAGAGACAGACTCCCTCATTGTGCTGGAGGGAAGTACTCTACACAACAGTGACAGTCAGGAAAGGGAGCACTACCTTGGTAACCGTTTCCGTCAACATCGATGCCTCCGGAAACAGACTGGCCGAACATCTTTAACTCATTACCCAGAAGAGACCCGGTGATCCTCTGATGAAACAAGAGCAGCTTGATTAGTCATACAGCTAACAATCCTCTGTACTGTACACACTTTATACACTACTGTTCACATACGCACTATACACACGTACACATGGATTTTGTGTTGTAGTTACGTGGTAGTAGAGTAGTGGCCTGAGGGCCCACACTTAATGTGGGGTGAAATATGTTGTGAAAAGTAATGTCATGTTTTTTTTTATTGAATATAACTACCTTCATTTTTCTGGACCCCAGGAAGCATAGCTGTTCTCCCCCCTAATAGCATAGCTGCTCTCCCCCCTAATAGCATAGCTGCTCTCCCCCCTAATAGCATAGCTGCTCTCCCCCTAATAGCATAGCTGCTCTCCCCCTAATAGCATAGCTGCTCTCCCCCTAATAGCATAGCTGCTCTCCCCCTAATAGCATAGCTGCTCTCCCACCAATAGCATAGCTGCTCTCCCCCTAATAGGATAGCTGCTCTCCCCCCTAATAGCATAGCTGCTCTCCCCCCTAATAGCATAGCTGCTCTCCCCCTAATAGCATAGCTGCTCTCCCCCTAATAGCATAGCTGCTCTCCCCCCTAATACAAGGAGCTTTGAGATGCAAGCAATGTAATCTCTCTATATTTGGATACACAGTAACTGCATTTTCTCCAAGGGGCTGTACTCCACATTGACAGAAATCTATTTACATATGCAGAATAAATTTAGTTATCTTCGTGGTATGTCTCACATGCTCAGACAGAGAAAAGAAGGGGACCAAACGGTTTTAGGAAATTGCAGCAATTCAGAGTCAGGAACTCTCTTCTGACTGTCTGGGAGCACACAGAAAAAAACAAAGGAACATTTGTCACAGCAGGATGAGGGAGAGCATTGGTCAGGGGGAGGAAGACCCTGACCCCCCTTTTTCCGTCACTCCCTCCTTCCTTCCCTTTCCTCCCTCTCTTCTTTCCCTTCTTTCTTTCCTCCCTTTAATCTCCTGGCCCTAATAATTACTCGGAGAAGGGAGAACCTGACCCCCTCCTTCCCTCCCTTCAATCCCTGGAAGCCCTACTCCCTCCCTCCCTAATTTTTCCTTCCTTCTTCCCTCCCAGTAATCTCCTGTCCCTGAAGCCTGCAGACAAACAGCAGCTGTGACATAGCCGTAGATGTGTACATACTTGAGAGTAGGTCTGAGAGATCCCTGTCTTCCTCCCATTGTAGATATATATAGCCCCACGCAGCTCTTCCTCCTGCGGAGCCCCCACCGCCACATCTGGAACATATTTACAGTCAGTCAGTCAGGGGTTAACTTAGGATGCATCTCAAATGGAACCCTATTCCCTAGTAGTGCACTATATATTATTTTTTGGACACACGCATGAGTTAACTTACAGGTTTACAGGGACATAATGCATAATGACCTAAACACCAGGCAGACCCCCACCACTCCTCTCAGACTGGCTGCACATGCTCTAACCTATGGCTAGTCTACACTGAGACCTGCCACACTCTCTCTGTGTGTGTGTGTGTGTGTGTGTGTGTGTGTGTGTGTGTGTGTGTGTGTGTGTGTGTGTGTGTGTGTGTGTGTGGTAAGAACCTAGGCTGGTGTAAGTGGCAGTTGGAAGTACATTGAGGCCCTCTGATCAGCTTTGAGGATGTAGTTAGCTGGTTGGTGAGTGGTGATGCTCAGCATGGAGCATGGCTGTTATATGGTGTATGTCACTTACTCTAGTCTAGTTCCTCCTGAGAAAGATTGCTAATGTGTTTAACTAAAATGTGGGGAGATTTGCTTGCGCAACAATAAGCACCCAATACTTAAAACAGCACCTACTCAGAATATCACATCATTAACATATAAATTGTTATGCATCTTTGCTAAAATAATGATTAAAACTCACCAGGAAAGCCATCGTCATCAATATCTCCCAGATCGGTTATGGTCTCCCCAAATCTTGCAGCATACGATTTGCTTCCAGCCAACTGAAACTCTGCTTCCTTCATATTAGCCTGAAAGATAAATGTATTCACAGTCAAAGAATCATTCTCTCCTCTTCCCAGGGTAATTGCCTATAGAAGAAAAAATAAGTAATTTGCTGATGTAGATATATGGGGGAAGTAGCTAGCTAAGCTTCATGATTGTGTAATTGCAGTTATTTAGTCACTTGGTTGGTAATTAAGTTAGTCATGTCATTCAGAGTTGCCTGGTCCTTAGTGGAACACAGTAAATGTAGCAGGTATACTCTGGTTTAGTGTTCCATAATACAAACTCATCAGTCAAAGAAACAGCCCTCAAGTCCTGCTATCATTATGCTGGGTTGTTTTAGATCATCTGCCAGTGCAATATAGTATCTCCAGCCTCTTCTTGAATAGGAAATGACCATGAAAGGAAAATATATTTACTTCATGACCATATGCTTTTCTATAGAGGTATCTGATTGTTCTGAAAGCTGCATATAGGTAGTCTAGATGTTACTAGCCAATTATAAGAGCAACTTAATGTAAAGTCATACCATCATTGGTATTGAAAAGTGTTTGTTATAATAGTGTACACCAACAGTATTCTATGAGATGCTTAACTATCATATTATAGTAACTACAGAGTTAAGTTGTGATGGTAAGAGTATGTGTGATATGTGATGTGAGAAAGTGCCTGTTGGTTTGGTTCTGTTTTAACAAGTATCTGAGATGGCCAAGCTGTTCATGAGGGTGTATTTTGAATATCACACATACGTGTTTATGGAGACACAACACACTATAGAGCAGCCTCCAATTAGCATCAGTTAGCACAGTGTAGCAAAGTCAGAACAAGTTTACAGGCTGAAACCTTCATTTGTTAACATTCAATCTATTAATAAACTGAATTTAAGGCAATTTTCAGGGACAGTGTTCCATATAACAGCCATGCACAGTTTAAAGTAAACATTTCAATAGGTAATGGGCCATCAAATTACTTTAGAAACAATGCAATTTGCAAAACATGGGGCGGCAGGGTAACCTAGTGGTTAGAGAATTGGACTAGGAACCGGAAGGTTGCAAGTTCAAACCCCCGAGCTGACAAGGTACTAGGCCGTTATTGAAAATAAGAATTTGTTCTTAACTGACTTGCCTGGTTAAATAAAGGTAAAAAAAAAAACTGCACACTACTGTTTTCATGATATGGTTGAAAGAAAGGTTGTCTCGCTGTCACGTTCTGACCTTAGTTCTTTTGTTATGTCTTTGTTTTAGTATGGTCAGGGCGTGAGTTGGGTGGATTGTCTATGGTAGTTTTTCTATGATTTGCTATTTCTGTGTTTGGCCTGGTATAGTTCTCAATCAGAGGCAGCTGTCAATCGTTGTCCCTGATTGAGAACCATATTTAGGGAGGCTGTTTTCTATTGTGTTTCGTGGATGATTGTTTTCTGTTGTGTATCTGCACCAGCCAGAACTGTTTTCGGTCGTTTCTCTTTGGTATTTTTGTTATTTCCGTGTTCATTTTAATAAATATGGACACATACCACGCTGCACCTTGGTCCTTCTTCCACCAACAAAGGTCGTTACACTCGCTCTCAATTAATTTTTCCTAAATTACTCGCATCTGCTCTTGTCGCCTCCTCAAGCCACATTGGAGGAGAAAATCCAAGGTCCCTCCCCTCTGACCTTCTCCCTCCCCTCTGACCTCCTCCAATGAGTTTTGAGAAGGCAAGAAGAGGAATCAGAGAAATCAACGTTGTCTGTTATGTACTGTATATTTTTATGTGAAAGGTGTTGTGTTGATTATGAAACGTTTGTATCATGCCTTAATTTCCATTGTGGGCCTACAAACAGTCAAACAGTTGGACACACCTAATCATTGAAGGGTTTCTTTATTTTTACTATTTTGTACGTTGTAAAATAGTGAAGACATCAAAACTATGAAATAACACATATGGAATCATGTAGTAACCAAAAAAGTGTTAAACAAATCAAAATATATTTTATATTTGAGATTCTTCAAAGTAGCCACCCTTTGCCTTGATGACAGCTTTGCACACTGTTGGCATTCTCTCAACCAGCTTCACCTGGAATGCTTTTCCAAAAGTCTTGAAGGAGTTCCCACATATGCAGAGCACTTGTTGGATGCTTTTCCTTCACTCTGCGGTCCAACTCATCCCAAACCATCTCAGGTGGGTTGAGGTCGGGTGATTGTGAAGGCCAGGTCATCTGATGCAGCACTCCATCACTCTCCTTGGTCAAATAGCCCTTACACAGTCTGGAGGTGTGTTTTGAGTCATTGTCCGGTTGAAAAACAAATGATAGTCCCACTAAGCGCAAACCAGATGGGATGGCGTATTGCTGCAGAATTCTGTGGAAACCATGCTGGTTAAGTGTGCTCTGAATTATAAATAAATCACTGACAGTATCACCAGCAAAGCACCTGCACACCATCACACCTCCTCCTCCATGCTTCACGGTGAGAACCACACATGCGGAAATCATCCGTTCACCTACTCTGCGTCTCACAAAGACACGCCGGTTGGAACCAAAAATCTCAAATTTGGACTCATCAGACCAAAGGACAGATTTCCACCAGTCTAATGTCCATTTCTCATGTTTCTTGACCCAAGCCAGTCTCTTATTCTTATTGGTGTCCTTTAGTAGTGGTTTCTTTGCAGCAATTCGACCATGGAGGCCTGATTCACACAGTCTCCTCTGAACAATTGATGTTGAGATGCGTCTGTTACTTGAATGTGTATGAAGCATTTATTTGGGTTGCAATTTCTGAGGCTGAATTTCTCCTCTGCAGCAGAGGTAACGAGATGGTTTTTGCGACTGCACTTGAAACTTTCAAAGTTCTTGACATTTTCCAGATTGATTGACCTTCATATCTTCAAATAATGATGAACTGTCGTTTCTTTTGTCTTATTTGAGCTGTTCTTGCCGTAATATAAACTTGGTCTTTTACCAAATACGGCTGTCTTCTATATACCACCCCTACCTTGTCACAACACAACTGATTGGCTCACACGCATTAAGAAGGAAAGAAATAGAAACTGGAAACCATATATCCCGAGGCTGCATTTATTGTAGCTGGGGATTTTAACAAAGCTAATCTGAGAACAAGGCTTCCTAAATTCTATCAGCATATTGAATGCGCGACACGAACTGGTAGCATTCTTGACCACTGCTACTCTAACTTCCACAATGCATACAAAGCCCTCCCCCACCCTCCCTCCGGCAAATCTGACCGCAACTCCATTTTGTTGCTCCCAGCCTATAGACAGAAACTAAAATAGGAAATGCCTGTGCTCAGGTATAGCCAACGCTGATCTGACCAATTGCTTCGATCATGTGGACTGGGATATGTTCCGGGTAGCCTCAGACAACAACATTGACGTATACGCTGACTCTGTGAGCGAGTTTATTAGCATGTGCATCGGTGATGATGTACCCACTGTGACTATTAAAACCTTCCCTAACCAGAAATCGTGGATTGATGGCAGCATTCGAACAAAACTGAAAGCGCGAACCACCACTTTTAATCATGGCAAGGCAACTGGAAACATGGCCGAATACAAACCGTGTAGCTATTCCCTCTGCACGGCAATCAAACAAGCAAAGCGTCAGTATAAGGGTGGCAGGTAGCCTAGTGGTTAGCGCGTTGGACTAGTAACCGAAAGGTTGCAACATTGAATCCCCGAGCTGACAAGGTTAAAAAAATCTGTCGTTCTGCCGCTGAACAAGGCAGTTAACCCACTGTTCCTAGGCCGTCATTTAAAATAAGTATTTGTTCTTAACTGACTCGCCTAGTAAAATAAATAAAAACAAGAGGCAAAGTAGAGTTGCAATTCAACGGCACAAACACGAGACGTTTGTGGCAGGATCTACAGTCAATCATGGATTACAAAATGAAAACCCGCCACGGACATCAAAATCTTGCTCCCAGACAAATTAAACAACTTCTTTGCTCGCTTTGAGGACAATACAGTGCCACTGATACGGCCCTCTCAATCATCAAGTTTGCAGACGACACTACAGTGGTAGGCTGGATTACCAACAAAGAGGAGACGGCCTACAGGGAGGAGGTGAGGGCCCTCGGAGTGTGGTGTCAGGAAAATAACCTCTCACTCAATGTCAATAAAACAAAGGATATGATCGTGGACTTCAGGAAACAGCAAAGGGAGCATCCCCCCATCCACATCGACGTTACAGGAGTAGAGAAGATGGAAAGTTTTAAGTTCCTAGGCGTACACATCACGGACAAACTGAAATGGTCCACCCACACAGACAGCGTGGTGAAGAAGGCACAACAGCGCCTCTTCTTCCTCAGGAGGCTGAAGAAATTTGGCTTGTCACCTAAAACACTCACAAACTTTTATCACCGCCTGGTACGGCAACTGCTCTGCCCACAGCTGCAAGGCTCTCCATAAGGTAGTGCGGTCTGCACAACGCATCATCGGGGGCAAACTACCTGCCCTCCCGGACACCTATAGCACCCGATGTCACAGGAAGGCCCAAAAGATCAAGAACAACAACCACCCGAGCCACTGCCTGTTCACCCCGCTATCATCCTGAAGGCGAGGTCAGTACAGGTGCATCAAAGCTGGGACCAAGAGACTGAAAAACAGATTCTATCTCAAGGCCATCAGACTGTTAAACAGCCATCACTAACATAGAGTGGCTGCTGCCAACATACAGACTAAATTCTCTGGCCATACATTTAATAAATGGATTTATTAAAGGTATCACTAGTCACTTTAAATAACGCCACTTTAATAATGTCTACATATCCTACATTACTCATCTCATGTATATACTCTATTCTATACCATCTACTGCATCTTACCTATGCTGCACGGCCATCGCTCATTCATATATTTTCATGTACATATTCTTATTCATCCCTTTACATTTGTGTGTAAAAGGTAGTCGTTTTGAATTTGTTCGATTACTGCACTGTCGGAACTAGAAGCACAAGCATTTCGCTACACTCGCATTAAACATCTGCTAACCATGTGTATGTGACCAATAAAAACGTGATTTGATTTGAAATTACACAAATACAATTTTAAAAAGGTACACCTGTTAATTAAAATGCATTCCAGGTCATTAGCTCATGAAGCTGGTTGAGATAATGCCAAGAGTGTGCAAAGCTGTCATCAAGGCAAAGGGTGGCTACTTTGAAGAATCTCAAATATAAAATATACATTTGTTGAACACTTTTTTGGTTACTACATGATTCCATATGTGTTATTTCATAGTTATTTAAAAGTTTTGATGTCTTCACTATTAGTCTAGATTGTAGAAAATAGTAAAAATAAAGAAAAACCCTGGAATGAGTAGGTGTGTTCAAACTTTTGACAAGTGCTGTATAAAGTTGTATTGAAATAAAGGAAAAACAAATCCGGAAAGATCCCAGTACTTACAGCTCCTTGGTTGATGTAGACATGGACTCGTCCCTCCTCTCTCGTGGTGCTGTACATGGGAGCTCCTACCAGTAGATCAGACAGGCCATCTCCATTCAGGTCCACGGCACACACACTGGCACCAAAATACGAGCCCAGCTACAGTATAGGAGAAGCAGGTTTTATGTCTATATAGTCAATCACATCAACCAAATGTATTTTTAAAGACATTTTTGACATCAGTTGTTGGCACAAAGTGTTTTTGCAGTGAGGAGGTGTGATCTAGTTCTGTGTCAAAATCAAGACATTAAGAAGTGAGACATTAAAGACTGGTTTCCCAGACACAGATTAAACCCGGTCCTAGACTAAAGAGCATGTCCAATGGAGATTGGTCCCGCATTGGTAGAGCAAGGTGCTTACACTGCCAGGGTTCCCACGGGGGACCAGTATGAGGGATAATATATGTACTCACTAATGTAAGTCGCTCTGGATAAGAGCGTCTGCTTAATGACTCCAATGTGATTACTAATTTTCACCTTGCTTCCCTTGACTTCACTGATGATCTTCAGCATGTTTTCTTCAGCTCTGAATAGGTAGGCCTGGAGAAGAGGAGAAACAAGACCTGGTCACATCAGGACCTAAAGCCAACTAAGGATGAGTATACAGGTGGTAAAATGCATACACTACTAAGATTGTATCACAATACCCACATAGACATCACCTGCTTTCTACTGATCAAATATATTTAATCTATCATACTAACACTGCTGTGGGGGATGCATTTGGTAAGGCCATTAAGAACTGGCAACTTGTACAGTAAAAAAACATGGAAATAACAATTCATTCATAAAATGTGCACTGAATTGCCACATGACATAATGACTCCCCACTTCCTCTTTCTGCAGATAGATACATTTACATTAGTTTAGCAGAACTACCAACTTATACATATAGCAGAAGCAGAGGTAACTACAGCATATGTCAATCTATCACTCATTTACAGTTACTTGCCCACATAGTATCTACCTTGATTGAATGCAGTGATTGTGTCACTCTGGAAAAAGAGCTTCTGCTAAATTACTTAAATGTAAATATATTAACAACCAAATACTTTCAGCTAATTCAGACTAAAGGCCTTTAGTGTCATCAATCAACAGAGGGCCAATCATCACAAGATCTTACTAATGTAATTGACAGACCAGAGCAGCTAACACATGGTATGTGTCTCCCACATGTCACCCCCATAGCGCTCTGGTCAAAAGTAGTACACTATAGGGAATAGGGTGCCATGGTCTTTTTCAGCAACACAAATGTCATACATTTCACCAGCAGAAGGAGGAATGCCTGATTCATCATATATTTGACATCAGCCTGGATGGTGATTTAAACACAAATACTGCATTGTACTTACCACTTTACTACCCCCTGCTTGTCAGTTCATACAAAACGAGCCGATACATGTGCAAGTGTTGGTACTGTGCTTTCTATCTACAGGCAGGTGACGGAGTGATGGGGATGGGGGTAAAAGGAAAAACAGGAATGAAATGAACTCTTACTTTACCAGTCTGCCTGTGCTGGGGTGCACCTCCAACGATCTCTGTGGAGTCAGGGTGAAGGAAGTGGCCGGCGCCAACCGAGTAGCCTGGTGATGAAATTAAGGATCAGCACAACTTTAATATAACCAACGAATCAGACTACCAAAGTTGCCTGGCAATGGAAACGCATTACAACGTTAAAACTTCTTTGGGATCGGTGTCCCTTCCACGGGACGTTTGAGCTAACGCAGGCTAATGCGATTAGCATGAAGTTGTAAGTAACAAGAATATTTCCCACGACATAGACATATCTGATATTGTCAGAAAGCTTAAATTCTTGTTAATCTAACTGCACTGTATAATTTACTGTAGCTATTATAAAAAAAAATTGTATTCTATTTTACCAGTTTATTGTGTTATATTCTCCTACATTCCTTTCACATTTCCACAAACTTCAAAGTGTTTCCTTTCAAATGGTACCAAGAATATGCATATCCTTGCTTCAGGGCCTGAGCTACAGGCAGTTAGATTTGGGTATGTCATTTTAGGCTAAAATTGAATGGGCTTATCTTTTTATTAATACAATGTCCGTACAACGTTAGTAAAACCTTAATACAACCTCGGTACAACCTTAGTACAACCAACAACACAGGTAGAACCAGATGGTACTGGTTGAGATGTGACTGGCTTGATGAGAGAGAACAACATTCCAACATAAGAGCTTCAAAAAAGGGTTTACATGACAGGTCTTTTCCATGCATAAAAGTATGTTAGAAAAATGCGATTTTTGCCGGTACTAGTTTGGTTAAAAACACTGATATGGATCCCCTTGACAGAGAGACAACATCATTATTTGCAGTAACTACAATTGAGCACATACTGAGCAATAGCGTGTGTGTGTGTGTGTGTGTATGTGTGTGTATGTGTGTGTGTGTGTGTGTGTGTGTGTGTGTGTGTGTGTGTGTGTGTGTGTGTGTGTGTGTGTGTGTGTGTGTGTGCTTATGTGTGTGTGCTTATGTGTGTGTGTATGCACCTGACAATCAGCTTCCTGTTCACACACACAGAGCGTGTTCTCTCAACACACAGACACAGAAAAAGCATGCTTCTTCTTCAAATTCCATTACGTTACACTTCACTAACTCACAGCCTCTGCAGAAAAACAAATGAGACGTGTGACAACAAGACAAGTCCTTCTGATGGTCTCCAACCATGTTATTATTAATGTACCTAATGTACCTAAATATGTTGTATTACATATATGTACCCAGATAACTGCCATAGAGTACAGTGCTGTCGTCATCCACATAGGCAGACAGGACCATACTGGAGGTGTTGTAGACCAGAACAGACCCAGTCCAGTACGATGTCCCAGGGGCTCCCATTATTATCAAGTCCTGAAGAAAAACAACACAAAACATACATTATAGAATGGCAGTTTGTGATGTATGTTTGGGATTTACTGTATGTTTGGGATTTTCTGTACGTGCTTGTAAGTTTGTGACTTGTATTACCAGCACAGGCTGTATTACTAGCACAGGCTGTATTACCAGCACAGGCTGTATTACCAGCACAGGCTTTATTACCAGCACAGGCTGTATTACCAGCACAGGCTGTATTACCAGCACAGGCTTTATTACCAGCACAGGCTGTATTACCAGCACAGGCTGTATTACTAGCACAGGCTTTACTACCAGCACAGGCTGTATTACCAGCACAGGCTTTATTACCAGCACAGGCTGTATTACCAGCACAGGCTGTATTACCAGCACAGGCTTCACATAAACTATGGGTCTAAAAATAATATCTAGAGGAATTAATACCTCATTCAGAAAGTTGGATATTCCTGCTTGGCATGATCCGTAGTCTTCACCAAACTTCCGTTGATGATCTGGAAAGAGACACATGTCATTTCATTCAACCTCTCAGTGCAGATGAATTACAGGAGTGGCCTTGGTCATGATGAAAAATAAAAACATGCAGACTGCATACTCCCAATCTTCTGAGAAGAAGCAATGTTTCAGCACGATGGGGTTATCTAGACAAGTCTCACAACAAGAAAAGGGTAGTTTTACAGGTACTAAACAGAAAGACGTTGTACCTTTATAGCATGGGATAAGTGGTTGAGACTGTTTGAGGTCAGCTTCGTATCTGTAGCAGACACCATGAGGTAGCTTGTTCTGGTTGTCTTTCCTGGAATAGAACACGTTCTTCCAACGATGCCCACATGCCTGTGGAACGAGAAGCAGCACAGATGTGTTGGATGAAATGCAACTGTTTGAGCAACAGTGTAATAATCTACACACAAAAAATGTCAACTCGATGGTTCTTCTAACGAGGGACATAATGCAAGCCCTGTCCAGCAGCTACACTACATGACTGAAAGTATGTGGACACCTGCTCGTCGATCATATCATTCCAAAATCAAGGGCATTAATATGGAGTTGCCCCTCCCACCTTGGTGGTGCTATTATAACCTCCAATCTTCTAGGAAGGCTTTCCACTAGATGTTGGAACATTGCTGGACTTGCTTCCATTCAGCCACAAGAACATTAGTGAGGTTGGGCACTGCACTGATGTTGGGCAAACAATTTCTGAATGGACCTCCCTTTGTGCACAGGGGCATTGTCATGCTGAAACGGGAAAGGGCCTTCCCCAAACTGTTGCCACAAAGTTGGAATCACAGAATCGTCTAGAATGTAATTGTATGCTGTAGTGTTAAGATTTCCCTTCACTGGAACTAATGGGCCTAACTCGAACCATGAAAAACAGCCCCAGACCATTATTCACAATTGCCACTATGCATTCGGGCAGGTAGTGTTCTTCTGACATCAGCCAAACCCAGATTCATCTGTTGGACTGCCAGATGGTGAAGCGTGATTCATCACTCCAGAGAGCGTGTTTCCACTGCTCCAGAGTCCAATGACGGCGAGCTTTACACCACTCCAGACGACGCTTGGCATTGCACATGGTGATTTTTAGCTTCCGTGTGGCTGCCTGGCCATGGAAACCCATTTCATGAAGCTCCCGAAGAACAGTTCTTGTGCTGACGTTGCTTCCAGAGGCAGTTCTTCAGTAAGGCCATTCTACTGCCAATGTTTGTCTATGGAGATTGCATGGCTGTGTGAACTATTTTTATACAACTGTCAGTAACGGATGTGGCTGAAATAGCAGAATCCACTGATTTGAAGGGTGTCCACATACTTATGAATATATATAAAGTGTAGTTTCCAAAATAACATTCACCAACAATAGACTATAGGGCTAAACAAAACATGTACATGTTGTGGGTCTTCTAACTAGTGACATAGGTCTGATAGGGTTGCAAATGATGCTAGCCTTATTTCTTATTTCAACTAAATTCACCAGATGTTGCCTATCTCATCATTTGATTTAGGTCTCAGAATGGGCACAAAGACTGTATATGACTGTACTGTTACATATCAATACATGGCCATCACTGGAATGGGTTGTAACATTTGTGTACCCCTACTGGGACTAATTGACATACCAATACATGGCCATCACTGTAATGCAATGTGTGATAGCTGCCGCTGTAAAAGGGGCTTTATAAATCAATCTGATTGATTGAGTGACTTAACATACCAATACATGGCCATCACTAGGCTGTCTAGACAGGCTGACTCCGAGCCACTGGTTGTCACTTTCAGAGAAGCAAGTCTTCCCACAACTGTCCACACCTGTAGTACACACACACACCACATGTAGAGAAAGTGAGAGAGAGAACAAGAGCAAGATATGAGAAGTTGCCATAACCAGTATTATTGCCTTATAAACGTATTATGTTTTCTTATAATCCAATGTCAGTGAACAAATACCCCAAACCACCTTGGTCAAATAAACAGAACCACTTCATTTTTATCATGGAGGTCCCACATTCTTTCTTTGTAAAGTTGAGTGGATATGCAATACATCAATAATACAAACCCGTTGATATTTGCTGACATTCTCTATTGCCTGAGAAGTTGCACTTATAAATTGCTCCTGGTTTTATAAGGGTTGGATCGAATGTTGAATTCGCAACTGGAGCTCCGACTAATAACCTATAACAGATAATTATGGAAATCATCATCAGCCAACCATTCACTAACGTTATAGTTTTACACACATCAATATCCCAACTGTGTGATTTAAAAATATATATATAATTTCACACTCAAAAAGTTGTCAAACGGCAACTGGACAGCCTAAATGGGCAGTTACTGGTCAAAGTTCATTGACTCCCTAATTAAAATGTATCACACAGTTTCAATTTGAAGAACCCCTAAAGGATCCCCCAGGAAACGTTTATTCTTAGAGTATAATACATGTGTGTAGCCTATTCGGTTAGTGTTTTATGACTAAAGTTTTTTTTTTAAATAAGCCTACAAAATGTTGTAATCGCTTACCATGTGTGTTGCTTGTTCTTATGTAACAACACAGAATATCCAAATAAAGATCCATTTGGGCCACTGAAACTAACCGGATGGTCTACATCCAAATTGTAACAGTCAGTGAGACTACAGCACCAAGCGAGAAGAAAGGTCCAACAGCAATAAAGATTCACCGGCTTCTTTCGCTCCATTTAAAAAAACAATAAAACACAAACTTTTCCAACACGAAGAGACTTCAATTGATGGCAGAGGGAAACAAAAGAAAGGTCAAACTTTTCGATGATTAAAAGTCAGGATAACAGCGAAAAGTTGTACATAACGATAACAACTTTAGCACGGCAGTTGAATAGAGACTGAACACTCAACTCTTGTAGCGAGCTGCCTGAGTCCGTAGGTCTGCTGTGCTCATGGCTAAATTTCGTCACGTGGAAGTTCTCAGCTTTGAACCTCTGGTGGGCGGCGGGCACATGCTGTTCCCCAAACTCACAGCGCTGAACCCTCCTACCTACACATCAGTCAAACTAAGAGAAAGATGTGTTCCCTGGAATTAACAGTACAGTGAAACGTTTCAGAAAGGCTCGAATCAAATCCACACTTTACAGTTAACTGTCAAAATAAAGGAAACAGCAATATAACGTGACGTTGGACCACCTGAGCCACTAGAACCGCTCAATGAGCCTTGGCATACATTCTACAAATGTCTGGAACTCCATTTGCGGGATGCAACACAATTCTTCCACAAGAAATTCCATAATTTGGGGTTTTGTTGATGGTGATGGAAAACTCTGTCTTAGGCACTGCTCCAGAATCTCCCACATGTGTTCAATTTGGTTGAGACCTGGTGACTAACTGACTGATGTAGGCGTACACACACCCATTCACACACACACACACACACACACACACACACACACACACACACACACACACACACACACACACATATATAAACCCCACCTTTACTCCTTTGAGACCCCTCTTTCAAAGTCACTGAGATTCTCTTCTTCTAGCCATTTTTTATACATGACCCTAAGCAGGAACCACACCTGTGTGGAAGCACCTGCTTTCAATATACTGTACTTTGTATCCCTCATTTACTCATTTACTGTTTTCTTTATTTTGTCAGGTACATGTAGATGCTGCTGAAATTGATTGTTGGCTATATATGGCTGGGCTACTGTATATTTCTGATGCTGTCATTTTGTGCCAGAATAATGCTCAAGTCTAATTTGCTTTTTGTAATAGGTGAGGAAATAGAAAAAGTAACACATACAAAACATAGACTTTATCTTTCTGACAAAGTTCATTGTATATAGCCAAGTTAACTTGACTTATTGTGTATTTATTCCTTGTGTCATTATTTTTCTATGATTTCTCTATTTTTTCTCTCTGCATTGTTGTGCATGGCCATAAGTAAGCATTTCACTGTTAGTCTACACCTGTTGTTTCATTAAGAAGGAATGGAATTAGGCTATTGATATTTTATTTTTTAAAAACAAATGAATATGGACCATGATTGAGTGTCAGGAAACAGGGAATGTTATCCTACGAGGCGAGACCGTCTGGAATGTCTGTCTACGATATTTTCCCATATTGGTCCGTCCGGAACATGATGTGAATTTAGCGTCTGTCAGGAATTTTTTTCTTCTGTGTCTATTAATTTCTATACATCATTATTTGCAGTAACTACAACTGAGCTAATATTGAGCAACAGTGTGTGTGTGTGTGTGTTTTCTTTGTGCACTAATAATCTCCTGCAACCAACCAGGTATTATTCCCACGGTGTAGGCCTAAATGAACCATGCGAAGCCAGTGTCTTACCATTGGTCTGCTGGGACAATTGCCTGCTCAGTTATATTAGGTGGAGGATAGAGGGAGGGTTTCTCCACTTGGCTGAATGGTGGTGGTGAAAACCTGTGTTTCGTGAGAGAGACCACACACAAGTCGACACAACAAAGCAAATATTTGGTGTTGTGCTCTTTGGCTTATAATGTGGCGTTTTCCCAACAGAAGTAATGGAAAGAGCAAATCAAGTAAAGAGATGAAAAGAGAAGAGAGAGGAAAAGAAGGAAGGAGGTAGCAGGTCTAAGTGTAATGGAACTTGATTCATGTCCTATTGCCAAAGCCTCAGAGGTCGATGGCCGCGCAGGGACAGACATTAGTGACTAAATAAAACCCAGTGTGCTTGTGCTGGAGACTTCATGTTCCACCCAGTGTTGTGTTCAGACCACCTAAAGCGAGACCGAGTTGAGACTGGAGCAAATCGAGTCAAGACCAAGACCGGGAGTGGGGCGAGGGCTGAGAGTCTGAATCAAGACCAAGACCGGGTATGGGGTGAGGGCTGAGAGTCTGAGTCAAGACCATGATTGTGATTGTGTCAGATCGGCAGAAGAGCTACCAAAATTACAGTACTGTGTTAATATTTCAGAAGAACATATGGAATCCTTAGCCATTCATAATGGTTAAAAAATGCATACTGTGGACAAATAGAGAGCTACTCTACAAATGATTAAACTAGTCTAAACCAAAGGCCTAGACTCAAGAGGCAGTTCATCAGCTGTTTTGAATTCTGCGCTGTACTACTAGTTTGCTTTCAATCAAATTTTCCTCACATATGACACCTCCAAGAACAGTGAATAGACGTTGGCATTCATAACATATAACGCAATAAAGCACATCTCTGTCTTTTCAAAGACGTACTTAACATTTCACATTCATGGCTGTCTCATGACTGAGACAAAGTAATGTCTTTCAGATTCATGAGGTAGTCACCTGGAATGCATTTCAATTAACAGGTGTGCCTTGTTAAAAGTTCATTAGTGGAATTTCTTTCCTTCTTAATGCGTGTGAGCCAATCAGTTGTGTTGTGACAAGGTAGGGGTGGTATACAGAAGATAGCCCTATTTGGTAAAATACCAAGTCCATATTTTGGCAAGAACAGCTCAAATAAGCAAAGAAGAATGGTAGTCCATCTTTGTTTTAAGACATGATGTGTCATTCCGGAAAATTTCAAGAACTTTGAAAGTTTCTTTAAGTGCAGTCACAAAAACCATCAAGCGCTATAATGAAACTGGCTCTCATGAGGACCACCACAGGAAAGGAAGACCCAGAGTTACCTCTGCTGCAGAGGATAAGTTCATTAGAGTTACCAGCCTCAGAGATCAGCAATTAACTGCACCGCAGATTGCAGCCCAAATAAATGCTTCACAGAGTTCAAGTAACAGACACATCTGTCCACATCAACTGGTCAGAGGAGACTGCGTGAATTAGTTCTCCCTGGTCGAATTGCTGCAAAGAAACCACTACAAAAGGACACCAATAATAAGAAGAAACTTGTTTGGGCCAAGAAACCCGAGCAATGGACATTAGGCATACAGAGACACTAATGTACTTGTCCTCTTGCTCAGTTATGCACCAGTGCCTTCCACTCCTCTTTCTATTCTGGTTAGAGCCAGTTTGCGCTGTTCTGTGAAGGGAGTAATACACAGCGTTACACCAGATCTTCAGTTTCTTGGCAATTTCTCGCATAGAATAGCCTTAATTTCTCAGAACAAAAATAGACTGATGAGTTTCAGAAGAAAGTGATTTGTTTCTAACTATTTTGAGCCTGTAATCGAACCCACAAATGCTGATGCTCCAGATACTCAACTAGTCTAAAGGAGGCCAGTTTTATTGCTTTTTTAATCAGAACCACAATTTTCAGCTGTGCTAACACAATTGCAAAAAGGTTTTCTAATGATCAATTAGCCTTTTAAAATGATAAACCTGGATTAGCTAACACAACGTGCCATTGGAACACAGGAGTGATGGTTGCTGATAATGGGCCTCTGTACGCCTATGTAGATATTACATTAAAAATCAGCCGTTTCCAGCTACAATGGTCATTTACAACATTAACAATGTCTACACTGTATTTCTGACAAATTTGATGTTATTTTAATGGACAAAAAATGTGCTTTCTTTAAAAAACAAGGACATTTCTAAGTGACCCCAAACATTTGAACAGTAGTGTATATACAAATTCTATTTTTGATTATTCACTGGTGCTGCAGCACTCTCGGCACCCCTACTTTCCGTGACTATGCCTCTCACTACTTCCCCCCCTCTCACCATCTCTCTCTCTCTCTGTTAA
The DNA here is from genome assembly GCF_057628025.1 of Oncorhynchus mykiss. Classification (NCBI taxonomy): domain Eukaryota; kingdom Metazoa; phylum Chordata; class Actinopteri; order Salmoniformes; family Salmonidae; genus Oncorhynchus; species Oncorhynchus mykiss. Next base: position 37,027,367 of record NC_143043.1, read on the forward strand.
TATTTGTTTATGTGTGTGATGACTTTGCATGTCTTTCTCCTCCCTTATCCCATCACCATTAGTTAATATTCTCTGAAGTTTCCTGAGTACCAATGAAATCATAAACAAAACAAAAGCCTTGTTACATCCCGCTGTCCTCAATATTGGGAAAACCTTCATACGGATCTCCTCCAGGTCTCCTCTGTAACTCTGTAGAGGAAATGTCATCATGTAAACAAACAATGGACCCCACTGTATAGTTTCTCTAGTCAGAGGTAATTGAGTTGATTTGTGGAAACTACCCATGGGGTACGTCAAGGGACAAGTGAGGGACATCGTTAGCTTGGCCATTGAACAAACAAAACTTCACGTGTGGCCAGCCCATGGATGTGCTAATGCATTGTGTATGGAGCATATGACTGGGATAGGAGTGGAACAGGGAGGGACTTAAATTGCACCAACAGTCCATGCAATGGTTGGACGAACGGTCGGGGGTTCCATATTTTACAAGACACGAGTGAAGATCATCCCATCACTGTAAACAACCCTTCTTGTTGTTGAATATTACATCATGTTTGCTCTTCTTACTCTAATCTCATAGGCGTTTTTTTTCTCTCTCTCTCTCTCTCTCTCTCAATTCAATTCAATTCAATTCAAGGGCTTTATTGGCATGGGAAACATGTGTTAACATTGCCAAGCAAGTGAGGTAGACAACATACAAAGTGAATATATAAAGTGAAAAACAACAAAAATTAACAGTAAACATTACACATACAGAGGTTTCAAAACAGTAAAGACATTACAAATGTCATATTATATATATATACAGTGTTTTAACAATGTACAAATGGTTAAAGGACACAAGATAAAATAAATAAGCATAAATATGGGTTGTATTTACAATGGTATTTGTTCTTCACTGGTTGCCCTTTTCTCGTGGCAACAGGTCACAAATCTTGCTGCTGTGATGGCACACTGTGGAATTTCACCCAGTAGATATGGGAGGTTTTCAAAATTGGATTTGTTTTTGAATTCTTTGTGGATCTGTGTAATCTGAGGGAAATATGTCTCTCTAATATGGTCATACATTGGGCAGGAGGTTAGGAAGTGCAGCTCTCTCTCTCAACAGACAGACAGACAGACAGGAAACTGGAATAAATGGAAAGCTGATTCATGATCTTTTCCAGCAGGCAGATGGACAGTGTCTGCATCCCAAATGGCACCCTATTCCCTATAATGTGCACTACATTTGACATCTGGTCAAAAGTAGTGGAATAAATAGGGAATAGGGTGCCATTTGGGACACAAGCAGTCAGACCTCCCCTCCCAGGGGCCTCATCCGCAAGGCTATCTCTGTCGTAACATCCTTAACATGGCTGTATGGTGTGTGTGTGTGGGTGTGGCCCGCCCTATGGTCAGGGCTTTCCAGAGAAGACCATCCAGGAACCCTTTCTGTACACACACACACACACACACACACACACACACACACACACACACACACACACACACACACACACACACACACACACACAATCTAACACAGCCTAGATTTGAGCATTGTTTTAGCCGTACACCACCAGGCTTCCCCGATCATTTCATAAAAGCAGTTTACGACAATCCTGGCAACTGTAGAGTTACATCCCTGTTTCCTTATTCAGGGATTACTGTCACGACTGCTCCCGCTCCTTCTCTCTGGTGTTCAAGGGCGCCAGGCTGCCCTTCATTACGCACACCTGTCACCATCATTACCATCATTAAATCTGCGCTCATTGGACTCACCTGGACCCCTTCACATCCTTTGATTGCCCCTCCTATATCTGTCTGCTCCTCAGTTTGTTCCCCATGACAGCATTATTGTCATTTTGTTTTCCCCTGTCCAGACACTGCCCGTATTCTGTTCCTGTCTGTGTTTCATTAAATGTTCACTCCTTGTACTTGCTCCTCGTCTCCGGGATCTGTCCTTACTATTACGAATTAATAAACAAATGACACACATGGCTGTGTTTAAACATTTAACCTAACTGACTATGTTGTCTGTGTCTAGATATCCAGCTCCCTCAGCTGTCTCCTTTATCTTATCTCGTGTACCTGTGTTTCAGCTACTGCCAGGGAGTTAAAGGGATCTGTTTAAAGCACCAAGCACAGGAAGCATAAAGGTCCCTTACATTTTACCTAAAGAAAGAAAAATCGTCCAAAAAAATTTTTGAAGAAAAAAGACCATTCACAGTTTATGACTGTATGCACCCTTTACAGTATATCCATGTGAGGTTATTTTCTAAAGCCTGGATGTTTAATTGTTTAATTCATGTTTAATTTGTCTGGTTATCTGAGATATTTGAATACATAAACTGTACTAAACTGTTATACCTATGGCGCTATAGCACATAAATGAAGGGTGAGGATCTTCCCTTCAACACTGATGATCACCTTGAATCCCTGTGACATTCCTGATACTGTGGGAAGTGGAACAAGACCAGGGCTATGTTCATTAGGATATGCAATGGAAAATGATTATGAGCATTTCTTGTTGTCAAGTTCAGGTAGTCCCTTCTGGTATCAGTCTATTTTCTTCTGTTTAGTTCCTAAATAACATGATACAGGTAATAATTACAGTAGCTGAATGGTCACTAGTTGAATCTCTTACCTCTGTGTATGCCATAGCAGGATGTGGTTATTCTACTCTACACGGTATGTACCCATGCGACCACCACCCACGCATTTTATCACTACCCTTATTAAAGGAGTTAAATTAGAGGGAGCTCCTGAAGCACTCGCTCTCTCTTACAGTAGTTTGTAATGACTTCGGTCATGAGAGTGCCTGTGTTGGCATTACGTGGTGGCTGGGGAATGCCCACCCAGTCTCTCCATGGCATGGTCTCAATAGGTAGGTGAACTCATTATGTAGCCAGTATCCCAGAGCCACTGTAAACCATTATACTCAGACCTTGTATGCCACTGTAAACCATTATGCTCAGACCTTGTATGCCACTGTAAACCATTAGCAAGGGGAAATATTAAGTGTTGCTTCAAAACTACAAAAACGAATTCCACACCGAGTGTAACACGTGGCATGCCTTGTATTAGATACCATTGGGAAAAGGTACCACTCATTACACCAGCCTTGGTGTACCACTGTAAACTGTTAGCATGATGGTATCATACTTACAGGCAAAATATTATTAAGTGTCCTGTTGGAAATACTGTAATAATAATAAAAAACAGCCCAACATGATTATATGCGTTTTGAAACATACAACACACAACAACAACGTAACGGGGAAAGAAAACATGATCAAGGGAATGCTTTGATGGTTGTATTTGTGACCACCCTGTGTGAAACACTCTATTGATTTAAAACATATGAAGAGTTTATTTCCAATACGTTATATCCCCCCAAAAATCACATTTGTGTTTTTAACCAGAAATTATCGCTTATGGGTACATTCATGTGTGTGTGTAAAACGTTAAGCTAATTTACCATCTTTTCTGAAAATGGATGTAACGCTTGTCGTCTGGGGAAGGAGAGGAGGACCAAGGTGCAGTGTGGTAAGTGTTCATATTATTTAATGAAATATGCAACTCTAGACAAAACAACAACCACGACAAACAAACAGTCCTGAAAGGTGAAACCAAAAAACTAAACAGGAAACAACCACCCACAAAACACAATGGAAAACAGGCTCCCTAAATATGGTTCTCAATCAGGGACAACGATTGACAGCTGCCTCTGATTGAGAACCATACCAGGCCAAACACAGAAATAGAAAATCATAGACAAACTAACATAGACAACCCACCCAACTCACGCCCTGACCATACTAAAACAAAATACAAAACAAAGGAACTAAGGTCAGAACATGACAATGAATATATTGTGTTTTGGAAAGAAGCTCTTCATATTTACTGTTATCCCTCTGTTTGCTTTGAATTTGACAACCCCTCATCAGAAAAATCAGTTTCTCCCATCAAAAGGAAGCCATGAAATCCCAATGTTTGTGTGGATAAAGCCAAGAAAATATGAACTATCTCTAATTCCCCAATATGTTCCTCTCCTCCTCTACTCTTCCCCTGGGCTCATCCACATGGTTGTCGTATCTATTCGAGACACACACACACACACACACACACACACACACACACACACACACACACACACACACACACACACACACACACACACACACACACACACACACACACACACACACACACCCCTCAAGCTCTATGCACAAGGTTGTGAGAGGCCCTAGTGTCTCTCAGGAGAACCATGATGAGCTGCCTGTGAATTGCACCCAGGGCAGCAGCTCATGACAGGCCCCAGCTGTGGCCAAGGCATGCACTGGTCCCACAGGACCCACTACAAATCTTATAATGGTGCTCTCCAATGGGCCAGGAGGAGATGGGGTAGAGGCAGGGAGGGGCATGGAGGGGTGGTTCCGCTTCAATGGCAGGCGATGCACTACCTTGTTCCTGGGTTTGTATGAAGAGCCACTCCTTAAGAGTAAATACATGCCAGAACTAAGGGGGTTCAAGGATAGAGCACTGTCCTGGTCTTTATTTGGGCTGTAAATTGGTGTGAAGAAGAAGATCTCTGTCACGTTCTGACCATAGTTCTTTTGTTATGTCTTTGTTTTAGTATGGTCAGGGCGTGAGTTGGGTGGGTTGTCTATGTTAGTTTTTCTATGATTTGCTATTTCTGTGTTTGACCTGGTATGGTTCTCAATCAGAGGCAGCTGTCAATCGTTGTCCCTGATTGAGAACCATATTTAGGGAGCCTGTTTTCTATTGTGTTTTGTGGGTGATTGTTTCCTGTTGGATGTTTGTTTCACAGTTCAGGACTGTTTTCATTTGTATCAGTCACGTTGTTATTCTGTATTTTTTAGTGTTCAGTTTTAATAAACTAAAATGGACACTTACCACGCTGCACATTGGTCTGACATCTTACTCCTCGTCAGAAGAGGAGGACGAAAACCCTTACAATCTCCAAAAAGAAGCACACACAGAGGTTGATGGTGTTCCAACTAGAATGAGAATCCCCTTACGGGAAAGCACATGATATCACATGATTTGACGTGTGACATTTCCACATATTGCACATTGGGAAACCATGTGTTTTGAAACACTTCACATGTGCAAGCAGTAGAATCGGATTTAAAAAAACAGATAAAAATACCCCTGATGTAACAGTGGGGACTGTGAAGAGACACACACTAGCACAGACACACATTCACATGATAAAACACAAACTCTACACACACGTGCACATGGATCTTGTATTGTAAACGTGTGGTGGTGGAGTGGTGGCCTGAGGGAGCACACTGAATGTGTTGGGTATCGTGCTATGAAATGTAATGTCATGTATTTTAAACTGTATGTAACTGTGTTATGTTGCTGAACTGCTGGAAGAGTAGCTGCTGCCTTGGCAGCACCTAATGGGGATCCATAATAAGTACAAATACAAATGTGAAACCATGTGTTCTTTCCCATGTGATCACATAACCTTCCAGATGTGGATTCACATTTTCACATGAGATCTCACATGTGATGCCTTGCAAACGAAATGCAGTCAACATGATACACACAGTGTTCTCAATTTAGATATTTGACAAACAACTACGTTGTGTATGTTTATTTATGCAGTAATTATTATTTCTTTTTTTTACCTGGGAATTTAAAATTACAACCTCTTGGTTCACAGCATTCCAAACTTTCCGCTATGCCACAATGTCTGTGTGAGTAAATCAGTCAATCTGAATTCCTACACGTTGAACTTCAAAGTACTGTAAATCTCTGCCTTGTTAAAAAATAAAAACGGTGATATTTATCATAGTGATTCAGGTGTAACAAAGTAAAATAATATGCCCACCAACATTAGACAACGTCACAGAAAACCCTCAAATTGCTGAAGTAAGTAAATGTAATCAATGATGAGAGAATAGTCAGAATAACTGAACTAGTGGTGCAGATGGCACTTTTGCTAAGTGCAGAGATGTATCATAGGTAATGAATGTTTAGGTAAATGCTCCAGGTGTTGTGGTGCAGAAGATTTGAAAGTTACTTCAAATCTACAGGTGGTGCGTTCAAACCCTCACTGGTGTCACATTTTAGCCGAACAGCGATAACACATGGAATTGCACACATGAAAACATGATCACATGTGAAGTGTTTCAAAATCACACGTTTTCACGTGTGAAATGTCACATATGAAGTCTTCTAAAAACACGTTTTCACATGATTGATGTGATTTTCCATATGCGAAATCATGTTGTTCAACATGTGATAACATTAAACTACACTGTTAGCCAGCCATTGCTGTTAACTTTGTGGTCAATTTGAGTCATTATACATACATTTCTACAGTAATAGTATACTATATTAGTGTTTTGCTATATATTTACTGTCAATGGCCATGCACTTTTATGCCCTTTCTGCAAATTAGCCTCATTCACAATTGCATTTAAGCTTATATGATACTTTAGATGTGCTTATGGCATAAACTGTAAAACATGTTTTCCTGTAACTCTATAGTAAGTTACCGGCTTCTGAGTTGTGGTGAAGGCAGTGGAAACAACTTTTAATGTGTTTCTACAGCTGAACTGTAATTTGTCAGTAAATATACAACTACAAATTGTATTTTGGAAGTACACAGACATTCCAATTCAAGTATTTTCAATATCGGAAAATGGTTTACTTTCTGAATTGTCTGGAACTTAAATGGAATTGACCTCAACATTGGTTAGCATACTTGGGATGAAACCACACATAGGAACTCACTTTTTAAATGACGGCAACCTTGAATTTCCTGCTTTGCCACCAGGTCTGTGGGCATGACAGAGATCCGCCACAGACTTATTGGTAAGAATACATTTCTGCACTTTGCTAAAAGTTGCCCAGAATCAAGTCTATAATTGTACGATTATCTGACATCACCAACTAAACAGTAGCAGTGCTCAGGAACACTTGACATTAATCAGATCAAGCGTAAACGCGAGATAGCGGACACCAGAAGAGCAGGTGTTTTGGCAGTGTTGGAGGTGTAACTGCTTGTGTGGTCAATGTCACTAAGCCACACCCGTCCAGCTCACGTTAGAAGTTCAGAATAAGAAAGTGTAGGTTAGATAGAAATAATGCCATTCAAATTGAAAATCACTAAAGAAAATAATGAGGATTTCTGTCAGTCTTATCGAGGTGTAGATTACATATCACATTTCAGTGTTCCAACTTGTAAACTAGGCTGCATGGGATTCCTCGTAATGGAGCTCCGTGCAGCCAATGGCAATTTCCACTTCAGGAATAACGCCAGGAGATGCTTGTGGATTTTACAGCTCTAACTCAGTTCCACCTCTGACACCGCCAAAACAACCACTATGCAGGTGTCTGCTAGAATCTAGCCCTAAGTGTGCATTAACGTCTCAGCAGTGCCGCCAGATGGTTATTTGTTACCAGTTTATTAGGTACACCCATCTAGTACTGGGTTGGGCCCCCCTGTAGCGTGTGCCAGGAAAACTTTCCCCACACCATCGCCACCAGCCTGTACCGTTGACACCAGGCAGGATGGGGCCATGAACTCATACTGATTATGCCAAATCCCAACTCTGCCATCAGCATGACACAACAGGAAACGGGATTAATTGGACCAGGCAATGTTTTTACACTCCTCAATTGTCCAGTGTTGGTGATCGCGTCCCCACTGGAGCCACTTCTTCTTGTTTTTAGCTGTTAGGAATGGAACCCTGTGTGGTCATCTGCTGCAATAGCCCATCCTTGACAAGGGCCGATGAGTTATGAGTTCCGAGATGCCGTTCTGCGCTGTCATTTCCCTGTTTGTGGCCCGCCCGTTAGCTTGCACGATTCTTGCCATTCTCCTTCGACCTCTCATCAACTAACTGTTTTCCCCCACAGGACTGCCGCTGACTGTATGTTTTTCTTTGTCGCACCATTCCTGGTAAACCCTAGACAACGTTGTGCGTGAAAAGCACAGGAGGCTGGAAGTTTCTGAGCTACAGGAACCGGTGCGCCAGGCACTGACGATCATACCATGCTCAAAGTCACTTAGGTAATTAATTTTGCCCATTGTAACGTTCAATTGAACAGTAACTGAATGCCTTGACGCCTGTCTGCATGCTCTAATTTAGCAAGCCACGGCCATGTGAATCATTTTTGTGAAGTGGGTGGTGTACCTAATAAACTACACTAAGTGTATATCCTCACACTCAAAAATAAGAGTACTGTTACGGTACAGTGTTGTTCTACAAAAAGGTACATTAGTTGTGTATTTTCACCTCAACTAGACAAAAACCTCCAGGGGACCATGAAACAACGTTCTAAGAACTTCCTTGGGGACATCCCTGGAACAACCTGGGAACTAGACATAATCTGCAGGGGACCATACCTATTTAAATTGAATTAATGTCAGTTGTGCCTCTCAAAGTAAAAATTTTCTAAATTATATTTGAAACCTGGGTTTTCACATGTGCTCAAATGTTGTCACTTGTTTAGTGTCATGGTGTCACGTGGAGATTTTACATCCCTATGTTGTCACATTTATTTCACATGAGATCGTGTTTTCACGTACTCACATTATCACATGTTGCTTCACATGTTGTCACATGTTATCACATTAACTTCACATTAACTCACGTGATCACATGAGATCACACAAGATTACACATTCACATGTGAAATTCATGTGTTTTTACCATAAGGGCCCGCTTAGTGGATGGTAAATGTTTAACCATCACAGCCAATCATGAGGTCAGTCAGATGATGATGCAGAAAAGTTGTCAAAATAATAAATGAGTGAAAGAATAGATGAGTAGATCCCTAGCAACAGAGTCCCCTCAGGACAAACAAACCCACTAGCAACAGTCCACGCGGGTGCCGATACGTTGCAGCTAATTGAATCCATCTGTAGATGAGTGTATGTGAGTGTATGTTTTTGTGTGTGTGTGTGTGTGTGTGTGTGTGCAGGGTTGCGTAGATTACTTTATAAATGTAATCTGTTACAGTTACTAGTTACTTGTCCAAAATTGTATTCAGTAACGTAACTTTTAGATTACACAAACTCAGTAACGTAATATGATTACTTTCAGTTACTTTTAGATTACCTTCCCCCTAAAAGGACCCATCAAACGCATTTACTGTGTCATCAAATCAAATGAAATGTTATTGGCCACATACACATATTTAGCAGATGTTATTGGGGATGTAGCGAAATGCTTGTGTTCCTAGCTCCAACAGTGCAGTAGTATCTAACAATTCACAACAATACACACAAATCTAAAAGTAAAATAATGGAATTAAGAAATATATAAATATTAAGACGAGCAATGTCGGAGTGACATTGAATAAAACACAGTAGAATAGAATAAGGTATATACATATGAGATGAGTAAAGCAGTATGTAAACATTATTAAAGTGACTAGTGTTCCATTATTAAAGTGGCCAGTGATTCCATGTCTATGTATATGGGGCAGCAGCCTCTAAGGTGCTTGGTTGAGTAACCGGGTGGTAGCCAGCTAGTGATGGCTATTGAACAGTCTGATGGCCTTGAGATAGAAGCTGTTTTTCAGTCTCTCGGTCCCTGCTTTGATGCATCTGTACTGACCTCGCCTTCTGGATGATAGCGTGAGGAACAGGCTATGGCTTGGGTGGTTGATGTCCTTGATGATCTTTTTGGCCTTCCTGTGACATCGGGTGCTGTAGGTTTCCTGGAGGTCAGGCAGTGTGTCTCCGGTGATGCATTGGGCAGACCACACCACCCTCTGGAGTGTCCTGCAGGCTACAGTCCTACAGCCCAACAGGATGCTCTCAATTGTGCATCTGTAAGAGTTTGTGAGGGTCTTAGGGACCAAGACACATTTCTTCAGCCTCCTGCACCTTCTTCACCACACTGTGTGTGGGTGGACCATTTCACATTGTCAGTGATGTGTACGCAGAGGAAGTTGAAGCTTTCCACTTTCTCCACTGCGGTCCCGTCGATGTGGATAGGGGCGTGCTCCATCTGCTGTTTCCTGAAGACCACGATAAACTCCTTTGTTTTGGTTGACGTTGAGGGAGAGGTTATTTTCCTGGCACCACTCCACCAGGGCCCTCAGCTCCTCCCTGTAGGCTGTCTTGTCATTGTTGGTAATCAGTCCTATTACTGCTGTGTCGTCTGCAAACTTGATGATTGAGTTGTAGGCATGCAGTCATGGGTGAACAGAGAGTACACGAGGGGGCTGAGCACGCACCCTTGTGGGACCCCTGTGTTGAGGATCAGCGAAGTGGAGGTGTTGTTTCCTACCATCACCACCTGGGGGCCACCCCTCAAGGAAGTCTAGGACCCAGTTGCACAGGGCGGGTTTCAGACACAGGGCCTGGAGCTTAATGATGAGCTTAGAGGATAGTGTGCAGTGCGATGGCGATTGAGTTGTCTGTGGATCTATAAGTCAGTTTAAGTGGGTCTTGGTTGTCAGGTAAGGCAAGGTAGAGGTGATATGATCCTTAACTATCCTCTCAAAGCACTTCATGATGACAGAAGTGAGTGCTATGGGGTGATAGTAATTTCGTTCAGTTACCTTTGCTTTCTTGGGTACAGGAACAAGGGGGAGGAGTTGCAGTCTACTGCAGAGATAGCCTGCAAAGTAATGTCATACTTTCCAGGTCCATACCCAAACAGTTCGAACTACTAATTTTGAAAATTACTCTCTCCAGAAATAAGTCTCTCACTGTTGCCGCCTGCTACCGACCTCCCTCAGCTCCCAGCTGTGCCCTGGACACCATTTGTGAATTGATCGCCCCCCATCTAGCTTCAGAGTTTGTTCTGTTAGGTGACCTAAACTGGGATATGCTTAACACCCCGGCAGTCCTACAATCTAAGCTAGATGCCCTCAATCTCACACAAATCATCAAGGAACCCACCAGGTACAACCCTAACTCTGTAAACAAGGGCACCCTCATAGACGTCATCCTGACCAACTGGCCCTCCAAATACACCTCCGCTGTCTTCAACCAGGATCTCAGCGATCACTGCCTCATTGCCTGTATCCGCTACGGAGCCGCAGTCAAACGACCACCCCTCATCACTGTCAAACGCTCCCTAAAACACTTCTGTGAGCAGGCCTTTCTAATCGACCTGGCCCGGGTATCCTGGAAGGACATTGACCTCATCCCGTCAGTTGAGGATGCCTGGTCATTCTTTAAAAGTAACTTCCTCACCATTTTAGATAAGCATGCTCTGTTCAAAAAATGCAGAACTAAGAACAGATATAGCCCTTGGTTCACCCCAGACCTGACTGCCCTCGACCAGCACAAAAACATCCTGTGGCGGACTGCAATAGCATCGAATAGTCCCCGTGATATGCAACTGTTCAGGGAAGTCCGGAACCAATACACGCAGTCAGTCAGGAAAGCTAAGGCCAGCTTCTTCAGGCAGAAGTTTGCATCCTGTAGCTCCAACTCCAAAAAGTTCTGGGACACTGTGAAGTCAATGGAGAACAAGAGCACCTCCTCCCAGCTGCCCACTGCACTGAGGCTAGGTAACACGGTCACCACCGATAAATCCATGATTATCGAAAACTTCAATAAGCATTTCTCAACGGCTGGCCATGCCTTCCGCCTGGCTACTTCAACCTCGGCCAACAGCCCCGCCCCCCCCCGCTGCTCCTCGCCCAAGCCTCTCCAGGTTCTCCTTTACCCAAATCCAGATAGCAGATGTTCTGAAAGAGCTGCAAAACCTGGACCCGTACAAATCAGCTGGGCTTGACAATCTGGACCCTCTATTTCTGAAACTATCCGCCACCATTGTCGCAACCCCTATTACCAGCCTGTTCAACCTCTCTTTCATATCGTCTGAGATCCCCAAGGATTGGAAAGCTGCCGCAGTCATCCCCCTCTTCAAAGGGGGAGACACCCTGGACCCAAACTGTTACAGACCTATATCCATCCTGCCCTGCCTATCTAAGGTCTTCAAAAGCCAAGTCAACAAACAGGTCACTGACCATCTCGAATCCCACTGTACCTTCTCCGCTGTGCAATCTGGTTTCCGAGCCGGTCACGGGTGCACCTCAGCCACACTCAAGGTACTAAACGATATCATAACCGCCATCGATAAAAGACAGTACTGTGCAGCCGTCTTCATCGACCTTGCCAAGGCTTTCGACTCTGTCAATCACCATATTCTTATCGGCAGACTCAGTAGCCTCGGTTTTTCGGATGACTGCCTTGCCTGGTTCACCAATTACTTTGCAGACAGAGTTCAGTGTGTCAAATCGGAGGGCATGCTGTCCGGTCCTCTGGCAGTCTCTATGGGGGTGCCACAGGGTTCAATTCTCGGGCCGACTCTTTTCTCTGTATACATCAATGATGTTGCTCTTGCTGCGGGCGATTCCCTGATCCACCTCTACGCAGACGACACCATTCTATATACTTTCGGCCCGTCATTGGACACTGTGCTATCTAACCTCCAAACAAGCTTCAATGCCATACAACACTCCTTCTGTGGCCTCCGACTGCTCTTAAACGCTAGTAAAACCAAATGCATGGTTTTCAACCGATCGCTGCCTGCACCCGCATGCCCGCCTAGCATCACCACCCTGGATGGTTCCGACCTAGAATATGTGGACATCTATAAGTACCTAGGTGTCTGGCTAGACTGCAAACTCTCCTTCCAGACTCATATCAAACATCTCCAATCGAAAATCAAATCAAGAGTCGGCTTTCTATTCCGCAACAAAGCCTCCTTCACTCACGCCGCCAAGCTTACCCTAGTAAAACTGACTATCCTACCGATCCTCGACTTCGGCGATGTCATCTACAAAATGGCTTCCAACACTCTACTCAGCAAACTGGATGCAGTCTATCACAGTGCCATCCGTTTTGTCACTAAAGCACCTTATACCACCCACCACTGCGACTTGTATGCTCTAGTCGGCTGGCCAGGTCATCTACAAGTCCATGCTAGGTAAAGCTCCGCCTTATCTCAGCTCACTGGTCACGATGGCAACACCCATCCGTAGCACGCGCTCCAGCAGGTGTATCTCACTGATCATCCCTAAAGCCAACACCTCATTTGGCCGCCTTTCGTTCCAGTACTCTGCTGCCTGTGACTGGAACGAATTGCAAAAATCGCTGAAGTTGGAGACTTTTATCTCCCTCACCAACTTCAAACATCAGCTATCTGAGCAGCTAACCGATCGCTGCAGCTGTACATAGTCTATTGGTAAATAGCCCACCCATTTTCACCTACCTCATCCCCATACTGTTTTTATTTATTTATTTTTCTGCTCTTTTGCACACCAATATCTCTACCTGTACCTGACCATCTGATCATTTATCACTCCAGTGTTAATCTGCAAAATTGTAATTATTTGCCTACCTCATGCCTTTTGCACACATTGTATATAGACTCCCCCTTTGTTTTCTACTGTGTTATTGACTTGTTAATTGTTTACTCCATGTGTAACTCTGTGTTGTCTGCTCATACTGCTATGCTTTATCTTGGCCAGGTCGCAGTTGCAAATGAGAACTTGTTCTCAACTAGCCTACCTGGTTAAATAAAGGTGAAATAAAAAATAAATAAAAAAATAGTGGACACCTTGAAGCATGTGGGGACAGCAGACTGGGATAGTGAGAGATTGAATATGTCCGTAAACACTCCAGCCAGCTGGTCTGCGCATGCTCCGTGGCTGGTTTTCCCATCATAGTGGTCTCTGACTTGTGGTCAGACTAGCTTAGGTGGAACAAACTTAAACTTTCACTTTTTTTCAATGCTGAATTGAATGTCATTAAGAAAACAGAATGGTGCCATAATGTATTTTTCCGCAAACATCCTTTTCTGAATGTAGAAGTAATGTTCATTTTTCAAAAGTATCTGCAATCTGGTTACAACATTTTAGCTGATAGTGTAACTGATTTCATTACTCCCCAACAGTGTGTGTTATGTGTGTGTGCAACCATGGAGCATCTGAACCACATCCATGGGAATAGGAAACGGCTATTTAAATCAGACTATGTTGAAGTGTTTGTCGAGGGACTCAAATGTCTCACTGGGGATTAGAAGGAGTTGTTATTATCCCACCAGAAACAACAGTCATCTGTAATGGACCTTAAGAGGCAACTTTCTGTGCATCTCTCACTGAGAACATCCCTGTCCCATAATGCTTTTCATTAGCTTTTTCTACAATTGAGCTTTTATTCTTAAAGGGAAATGTCACAATTCTCCTTCTGTATTCATACTCGCACTCTCTCTTTTCCTCTTTCTTCTTCTTTCTTCCTCTCCATTCCCTCTCCTGCTCTCTCTCTCTCTTTCCCTGTCCTAGGATCAGTTGTGGTCCAGGAGACTGTTACAGAGGGGCCCGGCCATGCACACATCCAGCTGAATCCAATCAATCATCTTGGATGGAATTACTCTCATCTGATTTCCACACTGAGCAGGACATTTGACACAGAGCAGGCCAGGCTTAGCCTCATCCTTGACATCTTCACCAGGGGGCCAGGCAGGCAGCATGCAACAGGCTGAAAGAGAAAGTGGGGTATCGCTGCCCTGTTTCTGCACAGCACACCACTGCTGGGTGTGGTGTGTGTGTTTGTCTTTGTCTGTGTGCATGCCTTGGCCCGGCCAACCCTTTCAAAGGGAGAGATCTTCTGGGGTGTGGAGAGGCGCACGTGCTCAGCCTAGCGTGCCAAAGAAGCTCAGCTGTAGCTGCAGTGTGGCACCAGCAGCCCAGGTACCATATACTGAACCTGCACCATCCTGGGATTTTAATTGGCATTCAGTGGCTTGATAAATGGATTGGCATAATGGGACGATATACTTGACATATGCAGGGCTCTCCTGAGGGATTTATCTTTTGTACTTCACACGTCGCTTGCTCGACATGCTGCAGATACCAACACAGCGAGAGAGGCTCTTCTACCAGCTGCGTCCCTGTCACCGATACACCCACTTCTCCCCATCACCTCCCTCTCCCCTTCACCCCGATCTCCACCCTCTCCCCCCTCTCTAACCCCCTCTCTCCCTCTTCTAACCCCTCCTCACCTCAGCCAATCAGATCGCTGCCAAGTTCACAGCACTGCATTTCTCTCCATGGGGGTTATAGATTAAAGAGGAGTAGAGCCAAGAGGCCACAGCACAGCAGAGCAGAGTACTCTCTCTCACTCTCTACTCAATTCAAATCAATTCCATTTAAGGGATTTATTAGCATGGGAAACATATGTTACCATTGCCAAAGCAAGTGAAGTAGGTAATAAACAAAAGTGAAAAAAGAAAAAAAAAACATTTACAGTAAACATTACAATCACAGAAGTTCCAAAAGAACCAAGATATTTCAAATGTCATATTATGGCTATATACAGTGTTGTAACGATGTGCAAAAGTACAAAATAAATGTAAATATGGGTTGTAACTACAATGGTTACGCTTTACTTGTGGCAACAGGTCACAAATCTTGCTGCTGTGATGGCACACTGTGATATTTATCCCAGTAGATTATCTCTCTCTCTCTGTCTCTCTCTCCTTCTCTCTCAGCATCAAGATGGCAGTTGAAAACACTAACATTTCACTATAAAACACTAACATTTCACTATAAAACACAAACATTTCACTATAAAACACTAACATTTCACTATAAAATACTAACATTTCACTATAAAGTACTAACATTTCACTATAAAACACTAACATTTCACTATAAAACACTAACATTTCACTATAAAACAATAACATTTCACTATAAAATACTAACATTTCACCATAAAATACTAACATTTTACTATAAAACACTAACATTTCACTATAAAACACTAACATTTCACTATAAAACACTAACATTTCACTATAAAACACTAACATTTCACTATGAAACACTAACATTTCACTATCAGATGTTCAATTTTGTTATGATCCGAGTTTACATACACCTCAGTCAAATACATTTTAAGTCAGTTTTTCACAATTCCTGACGTTTAATCCGAATAAAAATTCCCTGTCTTAGGTCAGGTAGGATCACCACTTTATTTGAAGAATGTGAAATGTCATAAAAGTTGTAGAGAGAATAATTTATTTCAGCTTTTATTTCTTTCATCACATTCCCAGTGGGTCAGAAGTTTACATAGACTCAATGAGTATTTGGTAGCATTGCCTTTAAATGGTTTAACTTGGGTCAAACGTTTTGGGTAGCCTTCCACAAGCTTCCCACAATAAGTTGGGTGAATTTTGACCCATTCCTCCTGACAGAGCTGGTGTAACTGAATAAGGATCAGTTCAGTTCTGCCCACAAATTGTCTATAGGATTGAGGTCAGGGCTTTCTGATCGCCACTCCAGGACTTAGTTGTCCTTAAGCCATTTTGCCACAACTTTGGAAGTATGCTTGGGGGTCATTGTCCATTTGGAAAACCCATTTGCGACCAAGCTTTAACTTCCTGACTGATGACTTGAGATGTTGCGTCAATATATCCACATAATTGTCTTACCTCATGATGCCATCTATTTTGTGAAGTGCACCAGTCCCTCCTGCAGCAAAGCACCCCCACAACATGATTGTTACGATCTACTAGGTGTGGTGGGTGGAATCAGGCGCAGAGAGCAGGGTTCAGTCGTTTCTTCAGATTTATTCCCCAGCGCAACAAAAACAGTAACGCCAACACACAGGGCGTAAATAAGTTGCCAGTCCAAAACAACAACAGGACTAAACAGTCCGGAGAATAAATACAAGAATAAATCACACCATCAAAACACAGAGTAACAAAAACAAGCCCGCACAAATACCCAGCGGGCCTAGTGCCCCTAAATACCCTACAAACAAACCCTAATACAAAACAGGTGTACCCAATTAACCAATAACCCAAAACAAACGGAAAGGGAATCGATGGCAGCTACTAGGCCGGCGACGACGACCGCCGAGCACCGCCCGAACAGGAAGAGGCACCATCCTCGGCGAGGTTCGTGACAGTACCTCGAGGACGACCCGGAGGACGAGGCGCAGGGCGATCCGGGTGGAGGCGATGGAAATCCCTCAAGAGGGAAGGATCTAAAATGTCCCTCCCCGGTACCCAGCACCTCTCCTCCGGACCGTACCCCTCCCAGTCCACGAGGTACTGCAGGCCCCTCACCCGGCGTCTCGAGTCCAGTATAGCTCGTACTGTGTATGCCGGGGACCCCTCAATGTCCAGAGGGGGTGGAGGGACCTCCGGTACCTCACCGTCTTGTAGGGGACCAGCTACCACCGGCCTGAGGAGAGACACATGAAACGAGGGGTTAATACGATAATAAGAGGGAAGTTGCAATCTATAACACACCTCGTTTATCCTCCTCAGGACTTTAAATGGCCCCACACACTGCGGCCCCAGCTTCCGGCAGGGCAGGCGGAGGGGCAGGTTTCGGGTCGAGAGCCAGACCCTGTCCCCTGGTGCGAACACTGGGGCCTCACTGCGGTGGCCGTTCACTGGCCTGCCTGAGAGAATCCTGGACTGCCCGCCAGGTCTCTCTAGAGCGCTTTACCCACTCCTCCACCGCAGGAGCCTCGGTCTGACTCTGATGCCACGGAGCCAGGACCGGCTGGTAGCCCAGTACACATTCGAATGGCGACATATTCGTGGACGAATGCCGAAGAGAATTCTGGGCTAACTCTGCCCACGGGACGTACCTCGCCCATTCTCCTGGCCGGTCCTGGCAATACGACCTCAGACACCTGCCCACTTCCTGGTTTACTCTCTCCACCTGCTCATTACTTTCGGGGTGATAACCAGAGGTAAGGCTGACCGAGATCCCCAGACGCTCCATAAACGCCTTCCAAACCCGAGATGTGAACTGGGGACCCCGATCGGAGACGATATCCTCTGGGACCCCATAGTGCCGGAAGACGTGGGTAAAAAGAGCCTCTGCAGTCTGTAGGGCCGTAGGGAGACCAGGCAATGGGAGGAGACGGCAGGACTTAGAGAACCGACCAGAACGGTAGTGTTCCCCTGAGATGGGGGAAGATCAGTAAGGAAATCTACCGAGAGATGGGACCATGGCCGTTGTGGAACCGGGAGGGGCTGTAACTTCCCTCTAGGAAGGTGCCTAGGAGCCTTACTCTGGGCGCATACCGAACAGGAAGAGACATAGAGCCTCACATCCCTAGCTAAGGTGGGCCACCAGTATTTCCCTCTAAGACCCCGCACTCAAATTTATTTTTTTCAAATCAAATTTATTTTATATAGCCCTTCGTACATCAGCTGATATCTCAAAGTGCTGTACAGAAACCCAGCCTAAAACCCCAAACAGCAAGCAATGCAGGTGAAGAAGCACGGTGGCTAGGAAAAACTCCCTAGAAAGGCCAAAACCTAGGAAGAAACCTAGAGAGGAACCAGGCTATGTGGGGTGGCCAGTCCTCTTCTGGCTGTGCCGGGTGGAGATTATAACAAAACATGGTCAAGATGTTCAAATGTTCATAAATGACCAGCATGGTCGAATAATAATAAGGCAGAATAGTTGAAACTGGAGCAGCAGCACAGTCAGGTGGACTGGGGACAGCAAGGAGTCATCATGTCAGGTATTCCTGGGGCATGGTCCTAGGGCTCAGGTCCTCCGAGAGAGAGAAAGAAAGAGAGAATTAGAGAGAGCATATGTGGGATGGCCAGTCCTCTTCTGGCTGTGCCGGGTGGAGATTATAACAGAACATGGCCAAGATGTTCAAATGTTCATAAATGATCAGTCCTAATCGATCCCCGGATGACCCGCAGACGGTAGTGTGTGAGCCCACCGAATCAACTTATCACGGACACCAAGCAGTACGTAACTTCTACCAGTCGGACACTGTGCAGGCGCAGGTTCAACCCTCAACGCCCGCTCGATGTCCGCGTCCACCTCCCATACCACTGGGGCCACCAGCCGAGAAGCTGGAAGGATGGGAGTGGGTTCGATAGACCGGTCCTCGGTGTCATAGAGACGGGACAGCGCGTCGGCCTTAGTGTTGAGGGAACCTGGTCTGTAAGAGATTGTAAATCTAAAACGTGTAAAGAACATGGCCCACCTAGCCTGGCGCGGATTCAGTCTCCTCGCTGCTCGAATATACTCCAGATTACGGTGATCAGTCCAGATGAGAAAAGGGTGTTTAGCCCCCTCTAGCCAGTGTCTCCACACCTTCAGGGCCTTTACCATAGCTAGTAACTCCCGGTCCCCCACATCATAGTTCCGCTCTGCCGGACCCAGCTTCTTAGAAAAGAAAGCGCAGGGACGGAGCTTCGGTGGCGTACCCGAGCGCTGAGACAGCACGGCTCCAACCCCAGCCTCGGACGCATCCACCTCCACTATGAATGCTAACGAAGGGTCCGGATGCGCCAACACGGGAGCCCCAGTGAACAGTGCCTTCAACTGGTTGAAGGCTCCATCAGCCTCTGCTGACCACCGCAAATGCACCGGCCCCCCCTTCAGCAGTGAGGTAATGGGCGCCGCTACTTGGCCAAAACCCCGGATAAACATCCGGTAGTAATTGGCAAACCCTAAAAACCGCTGCACCTCCTTTACCGTGGTCGGAGTCGGCCAATTACGCACGGCGTTAACGCGGTCACACTCCATCATCATCCCCGAGCTGGAAATGCGATAACCCAAGAAGGAAACGGCTGGTTTGGAGAACACACATTTCTCAGCCTTGACGTATAGGTCATGCTCCAGCAGTCGCCCAAGAACCTTGCGCACCAGGGAAACATGTGCGGCGCGTGTGGCAGAATAAATCAAGATGTCATCAATATAGACTACCACACCCTGCCCGTGCAAGTCCCTGAGAATCTCATCTACAAAGGATTGAAAGACGGCTGGAGCATTTTTCAACCCATACGGCATGACGAGGTACTCATAGTGGCCTGATGTGGTACTAAACGCTGTTTTCCACTCGTCTCCTCCCCGAATACGCACCAGATTATACGCGCTCCTGAGGTCCAGTTTTGTGAAGAAACGCGCTCCGTGGAATGATTCCACCGCCGTAGCGATGAGAGGTAGCGGATAACTAAAACCCACTGTGATCGAATTGAGACCTCGATAATCAATGCACGGATGCAGACCTCCCTCCTTTTTCCTCACAAAAAAAAACTCGAGGAGACGGGTGACATGGAGGGCCGAATGTACCCCTGTCTCAGAGATTCCGTGACATGTGTTTCCATAGCCAGCGTCTCCTCCTGTGACAGTGGGTACACATGACTCCGGGGAAGTGCAGCGTTCTCCAGGAGGTTTATCACGCAATCCCACCGTCGATGGGGTGGTAATTTAGTCGCCTTCCTCTTACTAAAAGCGATAGCCAAATCGGCATATTCTGGGGGAATGCGCACGGTGGAAACCTGGTCTGGACTCTCCACCGTCGTGGCACCGATGGAAACTCCTATACACCTCTCTGAACACTCGTCTGACCACCCCTTAAGAGCCCCCTGTTTCCAGGAAATAAGGGGATTGTGAATAGCCAGCCAGGGAACCCCCAACACCACCGGAAACCCAGGTGAATCAATAAGGTAGAAACTGATCCTCTCCCTATGATTCCCCTGCGTTACCATGTCCAGCGGAATCGTGGCCTCCCTGACCAGCCCTGACCCTAGCGGTCGGCTATCTAAGGAGTGCACGGGGACAGGTGGGTCTATCTGCACTAACGGAATACCCAATAAACGGGCGAGTCCACGATCCATAAAACTCACAGCTGCGCCTGAATCGACTAGCGCCTTATGCTGAAGAGAGGGGAAAAATGCAGGGAAAAAAATTAACAAAAACATGTGACCAACAGGGAGCTCTGGGTGAGTTTGGTGCTTACTCACCTGGGGTGGCCGAGGAGCGTTCTGCCGACCATCTCGACTCCCAAAGGGACTCCTCCAACACCGGTCCGAAGTGTGTCCTCTCCGTCCACAATAGGAGCAGGAGGAGCCCCCTCTGATCCCCCTAGATGCAGCTCCTCCCAACTCCATCGGAGTGGGAGTGGGAGAGCTGGAAGGTGGAATTAACAGGACCCCTTCTGAACGCCCGTGGGCAGCTAGCAGGTTGTCCAATCGAATAGACATGTCTATTAGTTCATCCAGGGAGAGAGTTGTGTCCATGCAAGCCAGCTCCCGGCGGACGTCCTCCCGGAGACTACACCGGTAATGGTCCATCAGGGCCCTGTCATTCCACCCAGCACCAGCAGCTAGGGTCCTAAACTCCAACGCGAAGTCCTGCGCGCTCCTCGTCTCCTGTCTGAGGTGGAACAGTCGCTCACCCGCCGCTTTACCCTCGGGTGGATGATCGAACACTGCTCGGAAACGGCGGGTGAACTCCAGGTAGTTGTCCCGAGCCGAGTCTGGACTGTTCCAGACTGCGTTAGCCCAGTCCAGGGCCCTGCCCGTTAAACAGGAGACGAGGAGGCTCACACTCTCCTCACCCGAGGGAGCCGGACGCACGGTAGCCAGGTAGAGCTCCAGCTGGAGCAAAAATCCCTGGCACCCAGCAGCCGCTCCATCGTACTCCCTCGGGGGGGGAGAGACGTAGTGCGCCGGACCCAGAGGAAGACGTAGGTGGAGTAGGTGGTGTCGGTAGTGGGGGAGCTGGGGTAGACGTCGGGAGACCACTCCTCTCCCATCGTTCCATCCTCTCCATCATCTGGTCCATCGCGGTACCAATCCGATGGAGGACAGCTGTGTGGTGATGAACGCGCTCCTCCATAGTGGGGAGAGGAGTGGTCGCTGCTCCTGCTGACTCCATTTCATTGTTGCGGGCTTCTGTTACGATCTACTAGGTGTGGTGGGTGGAATCAGGCGCAGAGAGCAGGGTTCAGTCGTTTCTTCAGATTTATTCCCCAGCGCAACAAAAACAGTAACGCCAACACACAGGGCGTAAATAAGTTGCCAGTCCAAAACAACAACAGGACTAAACAGTCCGGAGAATAAATACAAGAATAAATCACACCATCAAAACACAGAGTAACAAAAACAAGCCCGCACAAATACCCAGCGGGCCTAGTGCCCCTAAATACCCTACAAACAAACCCTAATACAAAACAGGTGTACCCAATTAACCAATAACCCAAAACAAACGGAAAGGGAATCGATGGCAGCTAATAGGCCGGCGACGACGACCGCCGAGCACCGCCCGAACAGGAAGAGGCACCATCCTCGGCGAGGTTCGTGACAATGATGCTGTCACCCCCGTGCTTCACGATTGGGATGGTGTTCTTTGGCTTGCAAGCCTCTCGCTTTTTACACCCAACATAACGATGGTCATTATGGCCAAACAGTTCTATTTTTGTTTCATCAGACCAGAGTACATTTCTCAAAAAAATACGATCTTTGTCCCCATGTGCAGTTGCAAACTGTAGTCTGGCTTTTTTTATGGTGGTTTTGGAGCAGTGGCTTCTTCCTTGCTGAGTGGCCTTTCAGGTTATGTCGATATAGGACTCGTTTTACTGTGGATATAGATACTTTTGTACCTGTTTCCTCCAGCATCTTCACAACGTCCTTTGCTGTTGTTCTGGGCTTGATTTGCACTTTTCGCACCAAAGTACGTTCATCTCTAGGAGACAGAACACGTGTCCTTCCTGA
Organism: Oncorhynchus mykiss; assembly: GCF_057628025.1. Classification (NCBI taxonomy): domain Eukaryota; kingdom Metazoa; phylum Chordata; class Actinopteri; order Salmoniformes; family Salmonidae; genus Oncorhynchus; species Oncorhynchus mykiss. The sequence continues at coordinate 37,049,860 of NC_143043.1, forward strand.
GTGGTATGACTGCTGCGTGGTCCCATGGTGTTTATACTTGCGCACTATTGTTTGTACAGATGAACGTGTTACCTTCAGGCATTTGGAAATTTCTCCCAAGGATGAACCAGACTTGTGGAGGTCTACAATTTTTTTTCTGAGGTCTTGGCTGATTTCTTTTGATTTTCCCATGATGTCAAGTGAAGAGGCACTGAGTTTGAAGGTAGGCCTTGAAATACATCCACAGGTACACCTCCAATTGACTCAACTGATGTCAATTAGCCTATCAGAAGGTTCTAAAACCATGACATCATTTTCTGTTTTTTTCCAAGCTGTTTAAAGGCACAGTCAACTTAGTGTATGTAAACGTCTGACCTACTGGAATTGTGATACAGTGAATTATAAGTGAAATAATCTGTCTGTAAACAATTGTTGGAAACATTACTTGTGTCATGCACAAAGTAGATGTCCTAACTAACTTTCCAAAGCTATATTTAGTTAACAAGAAACTTGTGGAGTGGTTGGAAAACACGTTTTAATGACTCCAACCTAAGTGCACGTAAACTTCCTACAACTGTATCTGGGTATACACTGAATATACAAAACATTAAGAACACCTGCTCTTTCCATGACATAGACTGACCAGGTGAATACAGGTGAAAGCTATGAATCTTTATTGATGTCACTTGTTAAATCCACTTCAATCAGTGTAGATGAAGGGGAGGAGACAGGTTAAAGAAGGATTTGTATGCCTTGAGACAGTTGAGACATGGATTGTGTATGTGTTCCATTCAGAGGGTCAATGGGCAAGACAAAATATTTCAGTATCTTTGAACAGGGGTATGGTAGTAGGTGCCAGGCGCACCGGTTTGTGTCAAGAACTGCAGCACTGCTGGGTCTTTCACGTTCAACAGTTTCCCGTATGTATCAAGAATGGTCCACCACCCAAAGGACATCCATCCAACTGGACACAACTGTGGGAAGCATTGGAGTCAACATGGGCCAGCATCCCTTTGGAACGCTTTGGACACCTTGTAAATTCCATTTACCGACGAGATAAAACTCAATATTAGGAAGGTGTTGCTAATGTTTGATATACTCAGTGTATGCCACAATGTGTTTTTATCAATTCAATCTGGATAAACAAGATTGAATCAACAATGAAGCACCAGCCCCAGTCTCTGGGGCAGTGAATAACAATAAGCATGGATCCAGACATTTGCATATCCCAACAAATTTGCTTACCCAATGAAACACAAATTGGTCGCATCTGTGAGTGCAACGCATCACAACACAGTCAGAGGTCGCCATGGTGACAGATGAATGAATGAAAAAATACATGGTGGTTTCTCTTCTCAGACAATAAATTAGGCAGTTTATGCTATATTTTAGTATATTTTCTATTCCCCAATTAAGTAAAACCAGCTCAAAGTCAGTAAATCATGAGTAAACAGGGTGCCCAGCAGGTAACTGAAGACATTAGATATCCCCTCTCATGTTGAGGATCGCCAGGGAGGGATATAATCCTATTATAGAGCCCTGCTGGGATGAAGAGTCCTGCTGGGGCAGAGAGTGGTGGAGATGTGGTCACTGTTTGTACCTGACCTGTGACTTTCCACATGGTTAGAGTTTAAAGCAAGCAACTTTGTGGTCAGGGCTGGGTTGGGCTGGCTCTAAACAACGCTATCAGACATCCCTATTAGACTTGTATACATGGAGAAAGATAGAGAGAGAGAGGAAGAGAGAGAGCAAGGGAGAGAGAGAGAACTAAACGAACCATCAGAGGAGTTGACCTGGATAATGTGGTTATATGTGTCACTGGAGACCTCGTAGGGAACGGGAGCCAATGATTGCCCTTCAGGCTAGGCATGATGGCGAGGGAAGCTATCATGTGAAGCTTAATCCATACACATCAACCAGGTTGTGTTTGTGTGAGAGAGATATTTTGTCTGTGTGTGTGTGTGTGTGTGTGTGTGTGTGTGTGTGTGTGTGTGTGTGTGTGTGTGTGTGTGTGTGTGTGTGTGTGTGTGTGTGTGTGTGTGTGTGTGTGTGTGTGTGTGTGTGTCTGCGTGTGTGGAGAGAGACAGGCAGTGGAAAATAAAAAGGGAGAAACAGAGGGAGCGATAGAGAGACTCAGAGACAGATTCTAATTACTGTGTAAAAACAACATATGGAATCTTCAATGTCCATTTCATGCCTCACTTTGCCATCAAGTCAAATCTCTCCCGCTCAATCATCCTCAGAGATTGTGTGGAGGTCACTGTGTTTGTCTGGGTGCATGTGTGTGTGTGAGTGTGAGAGAGAGAGAGGCAGCGAGAAACAGAGGTTGAGAGGAAGTGTGAAAGAGAGTGAGAGTGAATCATGTAGGCATTGTGCTCATCAAGCAATCACAGACTGTTCCCTTGTGTGCAGACTGCTAGTGTACTGGATGGACACAGTCAAGGCCTTGCCGTACTGACTGGACTTAGAGTAACTAGAGCCAAACAGATCTCTATATATGGTTCTGACAGAATCTAGATTAAAATAAAATTAGGATGACAGCATCACAACATATTCTCTGAAGGGAATGAATGGCTGGAAAACTCGGTTGTTCAAGGCAAGCAACACTGAATCATGTACGAGAGCACCAGCTTTTCTGAATAACTATGTGATAACGCTCTCGGTAGCCGATGTGAGCGAGACCTTTAAACAGGGCAGTGTACTTAAAAACAGTGTACTTAAAAACTGGCAAGTGTCTTCACTGACATTTTCAACCTTTCCCTGACCAAGTCAGAAATACCTACATGTTTCAAGCAGACCACCATAGTCTCGGTGCTCAAGGAAGCGATGGTAACCTGCCTAAATGATTACCTCTCGGTAGCACTTACGTCGGTAGCCATGAAGTGATTTAAAAGGCTGGTCATTGCTCACATCAACAGCATCCTACCGGATACCCTAGACCCACTCGAATTTGAATACCGCCCCAACAGATCCACTGATGACGCAATCTCAATCACACACTGCACTTTCCCACCTGGACAAAAGAAACAGATATGTGAGAATGCTATTCATTGACTATAGCTCAGCTATCAACACCATAGTGCCAACGAAGCGCATCACTAAGCTAAGGACCCTGGGACTAAACACCTCCCTTTGCAGCTGGATTCTGGACTTCCTGACAGGCCTCCACGAGGTGAAAAGGGTCCAAACATACCAAGACGGTCGTGAAGAGGGTACGACAAAACCTTTTCCACCACAGGAGACTGAAAAGGTTTGGCATGGGTCCCTAGATCCTCAAAAAATTCTACAGCTGCACCATCGAGAGCATCCTGACCGGTTGCATCACCGTAAGGCACTACAGAGGGTAATACAAACGGCCCAGTACATCACTGAGTCCATGTTTCCTGCCATCCAGGACCTATATAATAGATGGCGTCAGAGGAAAACCCATAAAATTGTCAGAGACTCCAGTCACCAAATTCATAGACTGTTTTCTCTGCTACCGCACGGCAAGTGATACCGGAGCGCCAAGTCTAGAACCCAAAGGCTCCTTAACAGCTTCTACCCCCAAGCCATAAGACTGCTGAACAATTGATAAAATGGCCACCGGACTGTTTACTGTACATTGACAACACCCGGTACATGGACACCCGGTCCTGGCTGTTTATTATCTATGCATAGTCACTTCACCCCTACCTATATGTAAAAATTACTTAAACTAACCTGTACCCCGCACACTGACTCGGTACCGGTACCCCCTGTAGATAACCTCGTTATTGTTATTTGATTGTGTTACTTTTGATTATTTTTTACTTTAGTTTACTTGGTAAATATTTTCTTAACTCTTCTTGAACTGCACTGTTTTTTAAGGGCTTGTAAGTAAGTACGTCACGGTAAGGTCTACACTTGTTATAGTCGGCGCATGTGACAAATAAAGTGTGATTTTATTTGAGATTTTATTTGAAATATAGTTGTGGTCTCGGATATGAGGAGCTTCCTCTATTAGAGCATAAGCAACGGATGTTACACTGCTAGCTTAGCCAGTACCGCTTCCTCCTGATTTGATTCATACTGAGGCTCGAACCGAGAACCTCTGCCTCGCAAAAACACATGACTGCCATCCTTAAACATTTTACCCAGTTGTGCCATTGAAAAGCAAACTATTTTTGCAGCGCAAATGGAGACACCGAAAAGCTGAGGAGTGAGTTTCACAGATCCCCATCTGCTACATATACACACATCCCACACTTACGGTACAACTGTCATGATCGTCGTCAAGGAAATGACCGGACCAAGGTGCAGAGTGGTAAGCGTACATTTAAAAAAAAAAATGTCGCCAACAAATCAATAAACAACAAAACTAACGTGAAGCTCTGTAAGGCTATACATGCCACTAACAAAGACAACAACCCACAAATGAGAAAAGGAAAAAAGGCTGCCTAAGTATGATTCCCAATCAGAGACAACAATAGACAGCTGTCCCTGATTGAGAATCATACCCGGCCAAAAACAAAGAACCAGAAAGCATAGACTTTCCCACCCGAGTCACACCCTGACCAAACAAACATAGAGAATAAAAGGATCTCTACGGCCAGGGCGTGACAAAACACAATGTAACACCGGAAACCAATGACAATATTCCCCAACACCATGTTCAATGAACTCAATTACAAATGTAACAGGATGGGGATAATGTGTTCTTCTTATTGTATTTCTAGAAATAGAGGATGTCCTCTGTCAACAATGGACAATGACTCTTATTTGAAAAGGGCAAAGCCTTATTCTTCCCTTTATCCATCCATCCTTCTATCCATAGCTCAACACACAATGTACCGTGACAAAAGGAATAGACTAAGATGTCATTTCTAAAGTTGAACACAAAATCCCTGTAATTACTCAGCCTTGAATCAGTAAGGGATTACGTTTGATTTACTTGACTTTAATCTTTGGGTGCTCAGTCACTTTAGATTTCTTCTCAGGATTAACATCCAATTTAATCAGCCTGACTGAATGGAATTACATTTCAATTCATGTTTTTTTTCTTTTCAAATCTGCCTGGTTACGAATCATACAGATTAACTCTGAATATAATTAAATGTGTATGACAAGTGTGTAGCACTATTTAGTGGATCTGAATATCTTTAAATGTAACTCCTTTTCTTACATTTAACCCCTACTTATGTGGAACTAAAACTGTCCCAAAACAAAATGAGCCATAAAAGTAAATGGTTTCAGATTGATATTGGAAGTGTTGTTTAACACTGTTAGGTGTAAGACATGTGTTTGCTACAGTGATACTTCGACAAGGTGCAGTGTAACAGCATTTACAGTATTCTTATTACAAAACTGCAAGCCGCTGCAACATCTCATACTACATGTACTGTAGCCTATGACCATTTAAAATAATTGAACAGAGAACTCAAGGCGGGTCCAGATATAGTAGACATACAGTCATGGTCTCAGCTTTGAGTCTTCCAGGAAGGAAGTGAAAAACTACAGGGAACAATGCTTCTATGTTTCTGTAATGTGTGTGTGTGTGTGTTTGTGTGTCTGTGTGGGTGTGGGTAGATCCTGTTGACTCCCTGTACTGCTCATCCTGGAGGTCAAGGATTAACAAATGAACATTTCCTAAGTTCCTTTATTTTTGCTAGTCCTCTTTTAAACATATTACCTTATTGTTAGTAAGTGATCTCTTCTGCTGTATTGTTAGTAAGTTAACTCTTCTTCTGTATTGCTAGCAAGTGAACTCTTCTATTGTGTTGTTAGTAAGTGAACTCTTCTTCTGTATTGTTACCAAGTGACCTCCTATTCTGTATTGTTAGTAAGTGACCTCTTATTCTGTATTGTTAGTAAGTGACTTCTTCTGTATTGTTAGTAAGTGACCTCTTCTGCTGTATTGTTAGTAAGGGACTTATTCCAGTGCATTGTTAGTAAGTGACCTCTTCTATTATATTGTGACCTCTTCTATTGTATTGTTAGTAAGGGACTTCTTCCACTGTATTGTTAGTAAGTCACCTCTTCTACTGTATTGTTAGTAAGTGACCTCTTCTATTGTATTGCTAGTAAGTCACCTCTTCTATTGTATTGCTAGTAAGGCACCTCTTATATTGTATTGTTAGTAAGTGACTTCTTCTACTGTATTGTTAGTCAGTGACCTCTTCTTTATTGTTAGTGACCTCTCCTACTGTATTGTTAGTAAGTGACCTCTTCGTTATTGTTAGTGACCTCTCCTACTGTATTGTTAGTAAGTGACCTCTTCTTTATTGTTAGTGACCTCTCCTACTGTATTGTTAGTAAGTTACCTCTTCTTCTGTATTGTTAGTAAGTGACCCCATTCTTTCTTTCTTACTTTTTTTCTTTCTCGCTCACTCGGTCGTTCTCTCTATCGTTGTCTCTGTCGTTCTCTCTCTTTCTTTCTTTCTTTCTTTCTTTCTTTCTTTCTTTCTTTCTTTCTTTCTTTCTTTCTTTCTTTCTTTCTTTCTCACTCACTCTGTCGTTCTCTCTCTGTTGTTCTCTCTCTCTGTCTCTGATGGAGTAACAGGATTCCAATCTACTGACATGATGACATCTTTTGTCCTTCCATAGAGTCACACTGTAACAGCTCATGGTCCAAAATGGCGCCGGAGGAGATGGCCTAACCAATTGTGCTTTTTTTGCGATATTTGTAAATTATTTTGTACATAATGTTTCTGCAAACATATCTTACGGCAGAAAAGAGCTTCTGGATATCAGGACAGAGATCACTCTGGGGGGGGGGGGGCGGTCTGTGCATATTTGCAAACAACAGCTGGTGCACGAAAACTAAGGAAGTCTCTAGACTTTGCTCGCATGAAGTAGAGTATATTGTGAAAGATTGCAGGCCACACTACTTGCCTAGAGAGTTCTCAGCTATACTTTTTGTGGCTGTTTATTTACCACCACAATCAGATGCGGGCACTAAGACCACACTCAGTCAGCTGTGTAAGGAAATAAGCAAACAGGAAACCACTCACCCAGAGGCGGCGCTTCTAGTGACAGGAGACCTTAATGCTGCCTATATATATATATATATATATATATATATATATATATATATATATATATATATATATATATATATATGCACATTATCGAACAAAACACACAATACATGTATAACATGATGTCGTATGAGTGTCATCTGATAGAGATAAAAGGTTAGTGATTCATTTGATCTATATTTCTGCTTTTGTGACTGTGAAAAATGGCTGTGTGTGTCTTTGAATTTGGTGGTCATCTAACATAAATATATGTTGTGTTTTCGCTGTAAAACATTAAAAAAATCGGACAAGATGGGTAGATTAACAAGATGTTTATCTTTCATTTTCTGTATTGGACTTGTTCATGTGTGAAAGTTAAATATTTTTTCAGCTGAATGGGAGGGGGTGTTCCCATTAGGGAACTCCTTGCCATAACAAGTTTTAAGTGGCATTGTTTAAAGTGGCTAGTGATACATTTTTTTTACATCAATTTCCATTATTAAAGAGGCTGGAGTTGAGTCAGTATGTTGGCAGTAGCCACTCAATGTTAGTGGTGGCTGTTTAACAGTCTGATGGCCTTGAGATAGAAGCTGTTTTTCAGTCTCTCGGTCCCTGCTTTGATGCACCTGTACTGACCTCGCCTTCTGGATGATAGCGGGGTGAACAGGCAGTGGCTCGGGTGGTTGTTGTCCTTGATGATCTTTATGGCCTTCCTGTGACATCGGGTGGTGTAGGTGTCCTGGAGGGCAGGTAGTTTTCCCCTGGTGATGCGTTGTGCAGACCTCACTACCTTCTGGAGAGTCTTACGGTTGTGGGCGGAGCAGTTGCCGTACCAGGCGGTGACACAGCCCAACAGGATGCTCTCGATTGTGCATCTGTAGAAGTTTGTGAGTGCTTTTGGTGCCAAGCCAAATTTCTTCAGCCTCCTGAGGTTGAAGAGGCGCTGCTACACCTTTTTCACAACGCTGTCAGTGTGGGTGGACCAATTCAGTTTGTCTGTGATGTGTACGCCGAGGAACTTAAAACTTACCACCCTCTCCACTACTGTCCCGTCGATGTGGATAGGGGGGTGCTCCCTCTGCTGTTTCCTGAAGTCCACAATCATCTCCTTTGTTTTGTTGACGTTGAGTGTGAGTTTATTTTCCTGACACCACACTCCCAGGACCCTCACCTCCTCCCTGTAGGCCGTCTCGTTGTTGTTGGTAATCAAGCCTACCACTGTGATGTCGTCCGCAAACTTGATGATTGAGTTGGAGGCGTGCTTGGCCACGCAGTCGTGGGTGAACAGGGAGTACAGAAGAGGGCTCAGAACGCACCCTTGTGGGGCCCCAGTGTTGAGGATCAGCGGGATGGAGATGTTGTTACCTACCCTCACCACCTGGGGGCGGCCCGTCAGGAAGTCCAGTACCCAGTTGCACAGGGCGGGGTCGAGACCCAGGGCGGGGTCGAGACGAGTTTGGAGGGTCCTAGGGTGTTAAATGCTGAGCTGTAGTCGGTGAACAGCATTCTCACATAGGTATTCCTCTTGTCCAGATGGGTTAGGGCAGTGTGCAGTGTGGTTGCGATTGCGTCGTCTGTGGACCTATTGGGGCGGTAAGCAAATTGGAGTGGGTCTAGGGGTTCGGTCTATAAAGTGACTCGGTCTATAAAAAATGGTCAGATGAAGCAGATGCTAAACTACAGGACTGTTTTGCTATCACAGACTGGAACATGATCCGGGATTCTTTCCGATGACATTGAGGAATAAACCACATCAGTCACTGGCTTCATCAATAAGTGCATTGAGGACGTAGTCCCCACAGTGACTGTACGTACATACCCCAACCAGAAGCCATGGATTACAGGCAACATTCGCACTGAGATAAAGGGTAGAGCTGCAGTATTCAAGGTGCGGGACTCTAACCTGGAAGCTTGCAAGAAATCCCGCTATGCCCTGCGATGAACCATCAAACAGGCAAAGCGTCAATACAGAGCTAAGATTGAATCACACTACACCGGCTCCTACGCTCGTCGGATGTGGCAGGGCTTGCAAACTATTACAGACCACAAAGGGAAGCACAGCCGCAAGCTGCCCAGTGACACGAGCCTACCAGATGAGCTAAATCACTTCTATGCTCGCTTCGAGGCAAGCAACACTGAGGCATGCATGAGAGCTTCAGCTGTTCCGGACGACTGTGTGATCACGCTCTCCGTAGCCGACGTGAGTAAGACGTTTAAACAGGTCAACATACACAAGGCTGCGGGGCCAGGCGGATTACCAGGATGTGTGCTCTGGGCATGTGCTGACCAACTGGCAGGTGTCTTCACTGACATTTTCAACATGTCCCCGATTGAGTCTGTAATACCAACATGCTTCAAGCAGTCCACCATAGTCCCTGTGCCCAAGAACACAAAAACAACCTGCCTACTTGACTACAGACCCGTAGCACTCATGTCTGTAGCCATGAAGTGCTTTGAAAGGCTGGTAATGGCTCACATTAACATCATTATCCCAGAAACCCTAGACCCACTCCAATTTGCATACCGCCCAAACAGATCCACAGATGATGCAATCTCCATTGCACTCCACACTGCCCTTTCCCACCTGGACAAAAGGAACACCTATGTGAGAATGCTATTCATTGACTACAGCTCAGCGTTCAACACCATATTACCCTCAAAGCTCATCATTAAGCTAAGGAACCTGGGACTAAACACCTCCCTCTGCAACTGGATCCTGGACTTCCTGACGGGTCGCCCCCAGGTGGTGAGGGTAGGTAGCAACACATCTGCCACACTGATCCTCAACACTGGAGCTCCTCAGGGATGCATGCTCAGTCCCCTCCTGTACTCCCTGTTCACCCACAACTGCATGGCCAGGCACGAGTCCAACACCATCATTAAGTTTGCAGACGACACAACAGTGGTAGGCCTGATCACCGACAACGACAAGAGGTCAGAGACCTGGCCGGGTGGTGCCAGAATAGCAAGCTATCCCTCAACGTAACCAAGACTAAGGAGATGATTGTGGACTACAGGAAAAGGAGCACCGAGCATGTCCCCATTCTCATCGACGGGGCTGTAGTGGAGCAGGTTGAGAGCTTCAATTTCCTTGGGGTCCACATCAACAATAAACTAGAATGGTCCAAACACACCAAGACAGTCGTGAAGAGGGCACGGCAAAGCCTATTCCCCCTCAGGAAACTAAAAAGATTTGGCATGGGTCCTGAGATCCTCAAAAGGTTCTACAGCTGCAACATCGAGAGCATCCTGACCGGTTGCATCACTGCCTGGTACAGCAATTGCTCGTCCTCTGACTGCTAGGTACTTCAGAGGGTAGTGCGTACGGCCCAATACATCACTGGGGCAAAGTTGCCTGCCATCCAGGACCTCTACACCAGGCGGTGTCAGAGGAGGGCCCTAAAAATTGTCAAAGACCCCAGCCACCCCAGTCATAGACTGTTCTATATAGGAAGTGCAGCTCAGTTTCCACCTCATTTTGTGGGCAGTGTACACGTAGCCTGTCTTGTCTTGCCTACGGCGGCCTTTTTCAATAGCAAGGCTATTCTCACTGAGTCTGTACATAGTCAAGGTTTTCCTTAAATTTTAGTCAGTCACAGTGGTCAGGTATTCTGCCACTGTGTACTCTCTGTTTAGGGCCAAATAGCATTCTAGTTGGCTCTGTTTTTTGTTAATTCTTTGCAATGTGTCAAGTAATTATCTCTTTGCTTTCTCATGATTTGGTTTTGTCTAATTGTGTTGCTGTGCTGGGGCTTTGTGGGGTGTGTTTGTGTTTGTGAACAGAACCCCAGGACCAGCTTGCTTAGGGGACCCTTCTCCAGGTTCATCTCTCTCTCTCTCTTACTATAACCCATGGAATGCCACTACAGCCATCTATGATGTAGACGTAGTGAGTGTTAATATATCAGGACATCTGGCAACCAGCTTCTTCTCTGATTCACTAGCTGATGTTGCTGCTGTGACCAGAGGACTGTACAGTGGAGAGGAGAACTGAGGAAAGGAGAGGAGGAGGGAGGTGGTGAGGGGTTTGGGGTAGGTGTAGGGAGGGAAGGGGAGGAGGAGGCAGCAGTGGGGGTAAGAGATGTGGGGGGTGAGGGTAGAAGGGGGTAGTTGGGGTGGGGGAAGTGAGTTCACCGCCTGGGAGGTGTTCTGTGAAAACCTCATCCCTTACATAAGTGATGAGTACCACAAAGCTGAGTACTCACAATAACTCATGTGATCTGAGAGAGCCCTTGGCTGCGGAAAAATACACACACACACACACACACACACACACACACACAAACACACACACACACACACACACACACACACACACACACACACACACACACACACACGATAATTCCTAAGTTGCACACATTTGCGTAGAAAATATACAGTATATAGAGATACATTTACTTCCCGCTTCCCTAATAAATAGGCTATTACTATAGAAACCATACATCTCAAATATTAATTTCTACAAAATATGCAGAAGGATTGCGCCTAACACTCTCAGTGTGTCTTGTATCATTTATTTCCTAACAGCACAGCACAAATCCGCAAAAGCATTATTAATTCCAGCATTCTGTAATTATGCAAATGAGTTGCAATTAACTAATCTCTTTCTAAGACACCACTTGCATGGTAATGAACTACATGGCTGTGACACAATTTAATTGGTTAGACAGGTGCATTAAATGCACAGTGTGTGTGTAGTAGACTATCACAATGTGTGTAGCTAGATCAACAAATCAATGTAGCATAAAACTAATACAACTGTAAATTAAATTTACAGTATAGCAATTCATACTAAATTAACGTAGCGTACATTTCCTCAATGGTACATTTTTAAAGCAGTGACAGTAATATGTAATTTTCGATCATTTATTTGTCAGGAAGTTGGCTTCTACAAGTCAGTGGAGTAGTATACTTTAGATGTTGGTAATATAATGACAGGGTCCAAGTGATGGTTAGTATCTCAGTGACCATCATCTGACCTCTCCTCTCCAGGTGACGTCTAAGGTCTGGGGAGACCCTGCCCTGCGTAATGATGGGTTGAAACCCTTTAAAACTACCTGTCTTGCTTATCTCTGGTTTAGGAGGTTGCGTCACACACACCACATTAACCTTTATTAGACTGTTAGAGGTTAGGGTTAGAAGTTTTTGAGGGAAGGGGAAAAAACATAGATTTTGTAGATTAGCCTTCACAGATCAAAGAACTGGCAACATTCCACTAGACTAGAGAGTTGGTGTATTGTAACCTAAGTGCTGAATAACACTCTGAAACACAGTGTGGACTGTGACTTCTACATCCGCGGTGTTAACAACGAACATCTCTATCATTGGTCCTTCCATCCTGACCCTGGCAATTTCCCTGATGTTCGTTGTTAACACCGCGGTCGTAGAAATCACAGTCCACACTGTCTTTCAGAGTGTTATTCCAGTCTGTTTTGGAATGGGTGGTGTCATGACGTTGGCCTGGGGGTAGGTTTATGAGTCATAAATACCTTTTCCCCCCTTTTTCCTCTCTCTACCCTACTGATGTGAAATTTGAAAACCCCTTGGTTAACATAGAGATTCTGGGAACATCAGAAGGTGGGGGGAAATTAACTAAATTCTGGTAATCCGACCAGTTGAACATATGCGGTGGTACTTAATGAATATGATGTCAGTTCTGTTGTCATCTGGGACATTCTCATCAATGATAGGATGACATAAACTCTACAGTGGAAAGTCTACACATCAGAGTTATCGGATTCACATGGAATTGTTGTTCAATTTAAATGTTTGAATATACAATTATTGGTGAAGAGATTAAATGTAATTTTAGCTTCCAAATGAGAGATTTGGGTTTTCATAAGGTTAGGGCTCTGCTCAATCAGTGGCCTGCCCCTGTGAAGAGACATGGGTTATAAAACTTTTCAGACACACCCTTCTCGCTCCACCATATAAAGCCTTGACAAAAATGTAACCTCCTGTTCCGAGGATGTGAGGACGACAGTCCGATGTCAGAATGGTTCAGATAATAACTCCAGAACGAAGCCAACATCAGCGTGAGCTTTGGTTGCGAATGGTATGAACTTTGAAGTCTTATTCACTACAGAAGTGATACCTCCTAGCCGTTGAGCAACAGCCGCTGCAAACGAGGGTTAGGAAGGAACAGACAGAGTATCCCTTCTATCACACAACGACGTTACTACAACGTATCCAATTGACCACCAGAGACATTCTTCAAAGGACAAAGGACTCGGTTTGGCAACACGGCCTTCCATCCCACCACCAACCTACTGAAGCGCAGCTCAGAGTAAATATTTATTGCATTTTCCTTTTCCAAATGGGCGGTAATTTAGAATGCATAAGATATTGTATTTACGATAGCACAGCTTCGCCCTTTGTTCCTCAGTCTTCCCGCTCTTTCACTCAAACTCAGCCTCTTTTCTTTTGTGTAACTAGCTGTCATATCTGTTCTGCCCGCTAGGAACTCTTTCCTTTATGACGTAATTTGTAATCAGGTTGATTAATTATGTGTATGTGTAATTCTTTGTGATTAGTTAGGTATTTAGTAAATAAATAATTAAACCCAATTTTGCATTGCTGATTCAACTTGTTAGCCAGGGTTCGTGCAGATAACCAAGAATTTACAACTTTCAGATGAGACTGAATTAAGGTGACGATTAATATTGACTGCTATTGATGTAAAATATTACTAGGTCTTTAAGAGTTTATTCGGAAGATAACAGCTCTATAAATATTATTTCGTGGTGCCCCGACTCTCGTAAATTACATTTACATGATTAGCTCAATCAGGTAATATTAATAACAGAGAAATTATTTTATAGAATAGCATGTCATATCACTTAATCCGGCATAGCCAAAGACACGACAGTGGCCAGTAATAAACTGGTCCTGAACATCTCTAAAACTAAAAATATTGTATTTGGTACAAATCATTCCTTAAGTGCTAGACCTCAGCTGAATCTGGTAATGAATGGTGTGGCTGTTGAACAAGTTGAGGAGACTAAATTACTTGGCGTTACTTTAGATTGTAAACTGTCATGGTCAAAACATATAGATGCAATGGTTGTAAAGATGGGACAGGTCTAGCCGTAATAAAGAGATGCTCTGCTTTTTTGACACCACACTCCCAAAGCAAGTTCTGCAGGCTCTAGTTTTGTCTAATCTTGATTATTATCCAATCGTGTGGTCCAGTGCTCCAAGGAAAGAGCTAGTTAAACTGCAGCTGGCCCAGAACAGAGCGGCACGTTTTGCTCTTAATTGTATTCAGAGGGCTGATATAAATACTATGCATGCCAGTCTCTTGGCTAAGAGTTGATGAGAGACTGACTGCATCACTTCTTCTTTTTATAAGAAACATTAATGTGTTGAAAATCCTAAATTGTTTGCATAGTCAACTTATACACAGCTCTGACACACACACTTATCCCACCAGACATGCCACCAGGGGTCTTTTCATAGTCCCCAAATCCAGAACAAATTCAAGAAAATGTACAGTATTATAGAGAGCCCTTATTGCATGGAACTTCCTTCCATCTCATATTGCTCAAATAAACAGAAAACCTGGTTTCAAAAAACAGATAAAGCAACACCTCGCGGCACAACGCCTCTCTCCTATTTGACCTAGATAGTTTGTGTGTATGCATTGATATGTAGGTTACGTGTGCCTTTAAAAAAAATGTATGTAGATCTGTCCTTGAGCAGTTCTTGTCTAATTTTATTTTTTCTTTATTTAACTAGGAAAGTCAGTTAAGAACAAATTCTTATTTGCAATTATGTTTTGTGTGGACCCCAGGAAGAGTAGCTGCTGCTTTTGCAACAGCTAATGGGGATTCTAATAAAATACCAATAAATTCTAATACCCTGCTTACCTGCTGAAGGACATCCACTAGGCTTTCAGGCTTCCCTCCTACTGTTCATCTTATCAAAGACAGGATAGGACAGAGATGTTACAGTGTGGGTATTTTTTGAGGTTTGGTTTGGACCTCTAGCTGGGACCCGGGACTTATCAATCTCTTGATTGGGTGGAGGCTTCAGAAGTGAGAGACAGGACTGAAGAGAAAGGTTATGGTGTGGGCCTGGACTTCTGGCAAGAGGGTGGGAGGATGGGTGGAGGGGTTCTCTATTATCTCCACTGGTTTCCACTATCTCCTACCAGTGAGGGTCCCTCAACCCCCACCTCCGGTTGTCACTATTGGGTCCAGCTGCAAAGATGAAAGTAAACCAATTTGTCCATGTAGAACCCATGCCTGCTAAGTTGCATCTCTATCTGTGTCCGCTCTGTATCTCTGTATCCGCACTGTGTACATGTCAGACAGAGAACCTTGGCCCGATGCGGTTTCCTTTGCAGACAGGATGGGATCTGTTTTCATCTGGAAGTGTAGAGGGAAACACAGGACACAGCTGTGACTTCAACATGCAGTGTTCAGTGGAGTAAATTGAGATATTTTACTCCTACTCTTATGGGTAAAAATATAAGCTATATATGAAGCCTCTTTAGTCATAAGAGTCTCAGGCTAGTCAACAGATATTTAGGACACCTCATGATTTCACGAGGACTATTTCACACTTCGGAAAGTATTCAGACCCCTTCACTTTTTCCACATTTTGTAGTTTAACAGCCTTATTCAAAATGTAATTAAAATAGTTTTTTCCCCTCCTCAATCTACACACAATACCCCATAATGACAAAGCAAAAAACAATTTTTTGACATTTTTGCAAATGTATAGAGAGAACCCCCCCAGAAATATCACATTTACATAAGTATTCAGACGCGTTACTCAGAACTTTGTTGAAGCACTTTGGCAGTGATTACAGCCTCAAATCTTCTTGGGTATGACACAACAAGCCTGGCACACCTGTATTTGGGGAGTTTCTCCAATTCTTCTCTGCAGATCCTCTCAAGCTCTGTCAGGTTGGATGGGGAGCATCTCTCCAGAGATGTTCGATCGGGTTCAAGTCTGGGCTCTGGCTGGGCCCCTCGAGGACATTCAGAGACTTTTCCGGAAGTCACTCCTGCGTTGGCTTGACTGTGTGCTTAGGGTCATTGTCCTGTTAGAAGGTGAACCTTCGGCCCAGTCTGAGGCCCTGAGAACTCTAGAGCAGGTTTTCATCAAGGATATGTCTGTACTTTTCTCAGTTAATCTTTCCCTCGATCCTGACTAATCTCCCAGTCCCTGCCACTGAAAAACATCCCCATAGCATGATGCTGCCATCACCATGTTTCACTGTAGGGATGGTGCCAGGTTTCCTCCAGACTTGACGCTTGGCATTCAGGTCAAATAATTCAATCTTGTTCCTCATGGTCTGAGAGTCTTTAGGTGCCGTTTGGCAAACTCCAAGCGGGCTTTCTGCAAACTCCAAGCAGGCTTTCATGTGCCTTTTTACTTAGGAGTGGCTTCCATCTGGCCACTCTACCATAAAGTCCTGATTGGTGGAGTGCTGCAGAGATGGTTGTACTTCTTGAAGGTTCTCCCATCTCCACAGAGGAACTCTGGAGATCTTTCAGAGTGACCATCACCTCCCTGACCAAGGCCTTTCTCCCCTGATTGCTCAGTTTGGCCGGGAGGCCAGCTCTAGGAAGAGTCTTGGTTGTTCCAAACCTCTTCCATTTAAGAATGATTGAGGCCACTGTGTTCTTGGGGGCCTTCAATGCTGCAGAATTTTTTTGGTACGCTTCCCCAGATTTGTGCCCCGACACAATCTAGTCTTGGAGCACTACAAACAATTCCCTCGACCTCATGGCTTATTTGTTTCTCTGACATGCACTGTCAACTGTGGGACCTTATATAGACAGGTGGGTGCCTTTCCAAATCATGTCCAATCAATTGAATTTACCACAGGTGGACTCCAATCAAGTTCTAGAAACGTCTCAAGAATGATCAATGGGAACAGGATTCACCTGATTTCAATTTCAAGTCTCACAGCACAGAGTCTGAATACTTATGTAAATAAGGTATTTCTCTTTTTTATATTTAATACATTTGCAAATATTTCTAAAAAACTGTTTTTGCTTTGTCATTATGGGGTATTCTGTGTAGATTGATGAAGATACATTTTTTTATTTTTTATTTTTAGAATAAGGCCGTAACATAACAAAATGTGGAAAAAGTCAAGGGGTCTGAATACTTTCCAAATGCACCGTATGCCTACATACTTATAACCACTAGGCTAATAAATACAAAATATTACCTGCAGTACATCATGTAATTTCAAGTCATCCATTTGGAATGCAACATCACGTTGATTAAAAAAATTGTCTAAATTGGGCATGCCTTTAAATTGGGCAATTGAAGCCATCTAGGGCTTATGTTGACTTTGATTGTGTTTGATGAAAACGACAGACCTTTCAAACATTGTATACAACGTTGTATGCAAGATTATCGGCAAGTGACTTGATGCTTACTGTACCAAAGCAATTCAGAGTTGTTAAACGGGAGTGACGAGTGTGTTGATATAATGGAAGTAATATTGTCAAAATTCTGCTTTAACATCCATCAGAATTGGTAAAAAAAAAGTAATATTCATGCCAACATTTTAGGCAATAATGAAGAGTAGGCAAAGTGATTGTGTCAGATCAACTATATATCAAAGTTGTACCATTACGACATGTGTTGTTCAGTCACATTCACTGTGTTTGTCTGAAGCGTGCTAAATAGAGTTAAAAGCTGGCGATGCCTTATCGTGATTGGTTATTCAAATCAAAATTATTTGCCACATGCGCCGAATACAAGTATAGACTTCTTGCTCACACTGAGGGAGAGGTTGTTGTCCTGGCACCATACTGCCAGTTTTCTGACCTCCTGCCTATAGCCTGTCTTATCATTGTCGGTGATCAGACCTACCATTGTTGTGTCGTCAGCAAACTTAATGATGGTGTTGGAGTTGTGTTGGGCCACGCAGTCGTGGGTGAACAGGGAATACAGGAGGGGGTCTAAGTACACACCCCTGAGGGGCCCCAGTGTTAAGGATCAGCGTGGCAGACGTGTTGTTGCTTACTCTTACCACCTGGAGGTGGCCCGTCAGGGAGTCCAGGATCTAGTTGCAGAGGGAGGTGTTTAGTTCCAGGGTCCTTAGCTTAGTGATGAGCTTTGTGGGCACTATGGTGTTGAACGCTGAGCTGTAGTCGATGAACAGCATTCTGTCCAGGTGAGAAAGGACAATGTGGAGTGTGATTGAGAATGCCTCATCTGTGGATCTGTTGGGGCGGTATGTGAATTGGAGTGGGTCTAGGGTGTCCGGGAGGATGCTGTTGATGTGAGCCATAACCAGTCTTTCAAAGCACTTCATGGCTACTTGCATGAGTGCCACGGGGCGGTAATCATTTAGGCAGGTTACCTTCGCATCCTTGGGCACTGGGACTATGGTGGTCTGCTTGAAACATGTAGGTATTACAGATTTGGTCAGGGAGAGGTTGAAAATGTCAGTGAAGACACTTGAAAGTTGGTCCGTGCATGCTTTGAGTACGCGTCCTGGTAATCCGTCTGGCCAAGCGGCTTTGTCAATGTTGACCTGTTTAAAGGTTTTGTTCACACGGTCATCCAGAACAGCTGGTGCTCTCGTGCATGCTTCAGTGTTGCTTACCACGAAGCGAGCATAAAAGGCATTTAGCTCACCTGGACAGCTCACGTCTGGGTTTCCCTTTGTAGTCCGTAATAGTTTTCAAGCCCTGCCACATCCGACGAGCATCAGAGAATGTGTAGTAGGATTCAATCTTAATCCTTAATCCTGTCTCCCTTCTGCTCTCCCCTCCCATCTTCCCTCTGCTCTCTCCTCCCCTCTCCTCTCACCTCACCTCCCACCCTCTCTCCTCTCCTCTCCTCTCCTCTCCAAGGCACCAGAAGGAAGATGTTTAATTTTGCTTCCACCCTCTTCTCCACAAGATGGCCCTGGTATAATTAGCATGCTTCTCACCCCTGAAGAATATAGGGGTGATTTGGAAGTCGTCCAAATTGCAAAGCCTTAATGAAAATAAGCTGCATGCGTTGGTTGAAGGGTAGTCTGTCAAAAGATGGTAAACTTCTCTAGGCAAAATGTGTTGCTACGTCTTGGCCATGTTTAAATGAGATCTATTAATCCCATGTGGCGGTAGAGAAAGAGGGGAGGGATGGGGTGCAGGGGAAGGGAGGAAGAAGTGGGGAGAAGGCGAGGAGGTGGTTGGGAGGAGGGGGGAGCGGCAGAGGATAGGGAGTGGGAGAGAAGGAAGGTTTGGGGCAAAACTAAACAGATTTAGGGCTCTGCAGTAAAAGTTTAATGGATGAATTGAAGTGATAAAATATCATGACCCATGCTGTATGCTGGTGATGTCACTGTCGTGACAAGAGCTAACTGAGAGTCCCTGCTTTGTTCTACTGTAGTAACAAACCTCAGAACTACCGGTAGACAATTATAGTTTTTTTGTTTGCATTCTAATATTTTGTCACCAATCTGTATCATTTTTGGAATATTCATAGTCACATCCAAAAGGAATGTGAGCAGAATTAGTTATTGCAGGAAATTAAGAGAGAAGTGCCGATGGGTTCAGCTGTGTCCAATCAGAGTCAGTTAGTGGTTGTGATAGAGATGCAAAAAAATGTACATAATTTATCTTTCATTTCAATGAAGCCAGAGTCCTGCATGGCGATGATGAGTTTGAAGTGTAAAGTTTTATTTAAACCAAAGGAACCAAAGGCAGTTCAAGCAGAGAGGGACAGATTAAAGACGCACACCCATCTCCTTCTACACACACACACATATACACACTCGCTCTGTCTCCATGGTGTCTGAGTGGTGTAGTTCTAGTGCTAATGAAGACAGTCTAAACATAGCTAACCCCAGCCCTCCAGCTCTAACACCTCCCAATTAACACTCCCACAGTATGCAGCCTCCTATTACCTAGAAACTGAGCGCGCAAAACACACGCAGGCATCACTCCTCTCTTCTGCTCCCTCTTTCCGTCTGTAATGGAAAATAATGGAAGAGTTAAGAGGTTGTGATTACTCCGACAGCAGGGCAGCAGCCACACACAGACCCCAGCTAGGCTAATACCTCGGTTCATCTTCACAAAATGCCTTTGATAAAAATTAAATTGGCTTCCATCTGATGATTATTCATCAACGCTTCATTATTTTTGTGAAAGATCATTTCACCACCTATTCCACCTCCCTCTCCCTCTTTCTCATTGTCTCTCTCTCTGTCTCTGGACTTGAATAGCAAACATGCCATCACTGAGAATGAGTTAATTGCTGAGAAAAAGTTGTTTATTCACTGGGGAGTTGTTGCTTGCGTTCCCGCTGGCTAAAACTAAACGACAGTGTTCTGAGATTCCTTTAAAGTATGTGTCAAACTCGTCCCCGCGAGGGCCAAGTGTCTGAAGGTTTTCAATCCACCCTTGTACTTGATTGATCAATTAAGGTCACTGATCAGTAAGGAACTCCCCTCAGCTGGTTGTCTAGGTCTTAATTGAAAGGAAAAACCAAAAACCAGCAGAAACCATGTTCTCCATTGAATGCTTGACACACCCTTTTATTGTCCACAACACAAGGTGCACCTGTGTTATGATCATGCAGTTTTGTCAGCTTCTTGATATGCCACACTTGTCAGGTGGATAGATTATGTTGGCAAAGTAATACTCACTATCAAGGAAATAAACAAATGTTTTAACAATAACATATTCACTTAAGATCTTACTGGATGAAGCTGATAAATCCATGTCTCTGTCACTAACAAATTCAGTCATGGGTGGTAACGCTACAATTCACCCCGAAAGGTAAGGCACTCTGGGATATATGCAAATGTATATATGGATCCACACTGTCAGTGTTAATTTAACACTGGTGAATTTTCTGTGTGCAATTGTAGGTAAAAACTTTATAAAACAAGTCTCTCATATAAACAAAATGCCATACATTTCAGCTGTTTCAAAAACATTGCTCTGCTATTACGATTTATACTGTAGGAATTTTGGGCTCAACGAGACAACTCTGTTTACACTGCCCTGCTTGGAGAGGGGCAACTATCAGGCGAGTGTTGTGCTCTAAAATCAAATAAAAATCCACACGAGTTGTAGACAACAGGTGTACACTAACAGTGAAATGCTTACTTACGGTTGAGACGTGACAAGTTCACAAGTTTACATTATAGTTAAAGGTCTAGTCAAGCTTTTTTCTCTCCGAGTGAGAAGAGTCCCTTAGTCAGAGGGTAGACTACACTTTACTACTATTTGGTTGCAAGGCAGGAGAACCGACAGTCATGAGGTTGGCCATCACTTATAGAGAAGAATGATGTGTGACATTTCCAATTCCAATTCAATTGGTTTATCACAGAGATCTTCAACCTTTTCTTGCCCAGGAACCCTCCTAGGTAACTGGCGACCCAAGGACCCCCATGATATGTTAGCAATTTTTTCTCTCTCATGTCTTATTATCAGATGAACTAAAATGGCAAGGATAAGTAATCAACATTTAAAAAAATATTTGGTAGATTGTCATTATTTGTAGTCTAGACCCTTTTGTGACTAGGGGGTAGTATTTTCATTTTTGGAAAAATAATGTTCCAGTAGTAGACGGGATATTTTGCCAGGACAAGATGCTAGAATATGCATATCATTGACAGCTTAGGATAGAAAACACTCTAAATTTTCCAAAACTGTAAAAATATTGTCTGTGAGTATAACAGAAATGATATTGCAGGCGAAAGCCTGAGAAAAATCCAATCCGGAAGTGACTCATCTTTTGAAAGCTCTGCTTCCAATGCGTACCTATTGAGCAGTGAATGGGCTATCAACCAGATTACTTTTTCTCCGTATTCCCCAAGGTGTCTACAGGATTGTGACGTAGCTTTACACATTTATGTTGAAGAATACCCGTAAGCGGCTACATTGCGCAAGTGGTCACCTGATGGCTCTCAGAGTGACTCTCGCGTAAAATACAGAGGTAGCCATTATTCCAATCGGTCCTACTGAAAAACCAATTGTCCCGGTGGATATATTATCGAATAGATATTTGAAAAACACCTCGAGGATTGATTATAAACAACGTTTGCCATGTTTCTGTCGATATTATGGAGCTAATTTGGAATATTTTTCTGCGTTTCCGGGCGATTTCTCAGCCAAACGTGAAGAACAAACGGAGCTATTTCGCCTACAAAAATAATATTTTTGGAAAAAAGGAACATTGGCTATCTAACTGGGAGTCTCGTGAGTGAAAACATCCGAAGCTCATCAAAGGCAAACGATTTAATTTGATTGCTTTTCTGATTTCCGTGACCAAGTTACCTGCTGCTAGCTGGACAAAATGCTATGCTAGGCTATCGATAAACTTACACAAATGCTTGTCTAGTTGTCCCGCCCCCGGGATGGGTAGTTACTAGAGTTAACAGTCTATTAGCAAGAAAGGACTTTCGCCAAGAGCGGCCTTTTAGCTACACTGTTAGCCAGTTTTGTCAGTAACACTGTATTTATCATCAGTATGATACTGTACAAACTGAATACAGTAGGCTACTGTAGAATGCACAGTAAAATACTGTGCATTTGTTTTACAGCACAATGTAAAGGCGTCAGCATGCCTCAGTTCAGATGGCACCTAGCTTCCTTAAAAGTGTGTGAGCCTCAGCCACGCTCAAGGTCCTAAACAGTATTACAACCGCCATCGATAAAAGACAGTACTGTGCAGCCGTCTTCATCGACCTGGCCAAGGCTTTCGACTCTGTCAATCACTGCATTCTTATCGGCAGACTCAACAGCCTTGGTTTCTCTAATGACTGCCTCGCCGAGTTCACCAACTACTTCTCTGATAGAGTTCAGTGTGTCAAATCGGAGGGCCTGTTTTCCGGACCTCTGGCAGTCTCTATGGGGGTGCCACAGGGTTCCAGACTCTTTTCTCTGTATACATCAATGATGTCATCCTGCTGCTGGTGATTCTCTGATCCACCTCTATGCAGACGACACCATTCTGTATACTTCTGGCCCCTACTTTGGACACTGTGTTAACTAACCGCCAGATGAGCTTCAATGCCATACAACACTCCTTCCGTGGTCTCCAACTGCTCTTAAACGCAAGTAAAACTAAATGCATGCTCTTCAACCGATTGGTGCCCAAACCCGCACATCCGTCTAGCATCACTACTCTGGACGGTTCTGACTGACAGCTACAAATACCTAGGTGTCTGGTTAGACTGTAAACTCTCCTTCCAGACTCACATTAAGCATCTCCAATCCAAATTAAATCTAGAATTCGCTTCCTATTTCGCAACAAAGCCTCCTTCACTTATGCTGCTAAACATACCCTCGTAAAACTGACTATACTACCAATCCTTGACTTTGGCAAAGTCATTTACAATATAGCCTCCAATACTCTACTCAGCAAATTGGATGCAGTCTATCACAGTGCCATCCGTTTTGTCACCAAAGCCCCAAACACTACCCACCATAACGACCTGTATGCTCTCGTTGGCTGGTCCTCGCTTCATATTGGTCGCCAAACCCACTGGCTCCAGGTCATCTATAAGTTTTTGTTAGGTAAAGCCCCACCTTATCTCAGCTGACTGGTCACCATAGCAACACCCAACCGTAGCACGCGCTCCAGCAGCTATATTTCACTGGTCATCCCAAAAGCCAACTCCTCCTTTGGCCGCCTTTCCTTCCAGTTCTCTGCTGCCAGTGACTGGAACGAATTGCAAAAATCACTGAAGCTAGAGATTTACATCTCCCTCACTAACTTTAGGCATTAGCTGTCAGAGCAGCTTACCGATCATTGCACCTGTACATAGCCCATCTGTAAATAGCCCACCCAACTACCTCATCCCCATATTGTTATTTATTTTTGCTCCTTTGCACGCCAGTATCTCTACTTGCACATCATCTTCAGCACATCTAATCTTACTACATTTGCACACACTGTATATATATTTTTCTATTGTGTTATTGACTGTATGTTTGTTTATCCCATGTGTAACTATGTTGTTTGTGTCACACTGCTTTGCTATATCTTGGCCAAGTCGCAGTTGTAATTGAGAACTTGTTCTCAACTGGCCTAAGGTGAAATAAAAAAAAATAAAAAAAAGGAAAACAAGAGAAAAGCAGCAATAGCACTGTTTGCCCATTTTAAGATGCAGTAGCCAGTAAACACGTCCTCAAAATAATTTAGACGTTTTTGCCACGGAGCTCTTAATTATTTTACATCTAACTAAGAGGTTTGGTATTTCTCAATGAAAATATGTGCATGAAAACGAGTCATCTCTCGTTGAATGACAACAAATACTTTATAAAAACGTCACAAAATGATATACATAAACATAATATATACATAATATATACATAAACTCTTCCGAACTGTTTCAGCTAGGAAGAAGACACCTTAAGACCTTTCTATAATTTCAACAGTAAAACACTGTAGAATGCAGAGCAAAATACTGTCTTTTACAATATTAATTATGGTGCGTTGTAGGAAAATGTTGTGGGTGGGGAAAGAGTCTGGCTCATTAACATATTTTAAGACGTGCCTTGTAAGAGACTATATTTGTTGCACCTGTGAGTGAGAATGCTGTACCCCCACAGAATACGGTAATATACTATATTTTATGAATTTTACTAACCTTGTCCTGAAACTCTACAGTATCTTACTGGCCAATTGCTGCCAGTAATTTGCTGTAATTCAGAAAACAGCACCATACTGCTTTTTCAGGAGTGCCGAAAACCCTTTGAGCAATAGTGGGTGCATGGTATTGTTGTTTTTCACTCGTTAGCATATTTTGAGGTGTGTTTTGTAAGATTTATTTTATCATCCATTAGTGAGAGTTCTGTACTAATTTAAATCATATTTGGTAGTGTTTCCCTCTAAATTACATTTGTTTTGGGGACAGATAAGAGTGGCAGCAAGTTTCAACCCTTTAAATGCAACACAACCACTCCACAAGACCAATCATGACTGACTGACAAATTGATGAACTGATGTTTGTTATTTGAATTAATGCATTTTTGTTTTTGGTCAATGTTTGTTTTTCTTTTGATTTTAATAACTACTTAATTTGGATTGATTATTTATTGTTCATTTAAAAAAAAAGTTTAACGAAATTTGATTTGAAATTGTAACATGTAATGATTTTAGGAAAAAACAAATGAATTGATCTTTAATGGTTCAGTGGCTAGCCATGTACTTTTGATCTTCACATATATTCACGGTCAGTTTAGTAGCCTTTCTTAAGGCCTAAAGTGCAGGTGATATAAGACACCAACTATCAGTTGGTATGCTCTGTAAACCTTGCTGTCTGTCTCTTTGACATTTGCAACATTGTTTCAATATTAAAATTCAATCTCCAGCTGTATCATAGTAATGAATGAGTCAGGACGAGACAGACAGGCAGGTAGCGTTTCTCAGCTAGTCGAAATCATGAATCAGCTGGCATAGTTTTTATGGCTATATACAAAGAAATGTACAGTGGGGCAAAAAAGTATTTAGTCAGCCACCAATTGTGCAAGTTCTCCCACTTAAAAAGATGAGAGAGGCCTGTAATTTTCATCATAGGTACACTTCAACTATGACAGACAAAATGAGGGGAAACAAATCCAGAAAATCACATTGTAGGATTTTTAATGAATTTATTTGCAATTTATTTTGGAAAATAAGTATTTGGTCACCTACAAACAAGCAAGATTTCTGGCTCTCACAGACCTGTAACTTCTTCTTTAAGAGGCTCCTCTGTTCTCCACTCGTTACCTGTATTAATGGCACCTGTTTGAACTTGTTATCAGTATAAAAGACGCTGGGGAGACTGAATCTGCAATAGGTAAGCAGCTTGGTTTGAAGAAATCAACTGTGGGAGCAATTATTAGGAAATGGAAGACATACAAGACCACTGATAATCTCCCTCGATCTGGGGCTCCACGCAAGATCTCACCCCGTGTGGTCAAAATGATCACAAGAACAGTGAGCAAAAATCCCAGAACCACACGGGGGGACCTAGTGAATGACCTGCAGATAGCTGGGACCAAAGTAACAAAGCCTACCATCAGCAAGGGCATTGAAGATGAAACGTGGCTGGGTCTTTCAGCATGACAATGATCCCAAACACACCGCCCAGGCAACGAAGGAGTGGCTTTGTAAGAAGCATTTCAAGGTCCTGGAGTGGCCTAGTCAGTCTCCAGATCTCAACCCCATAGAAAATCTTTGGAAGGAGTTGAAAGTCTGTGTTGCCCAGCAACAGCCCCAAAACATCACTGCTCTAGAGGAGATCTGCATGGAGGAATGGGCCAAAATACCAGCAACAGTGTTTGAAAACCTTGCGAAGACTTACAGAAAACGTTTGACCTCTGTCATTGCCAACAAAGGGTATATAACAAAGTATTGAGATAAACTTTTGTTATTGACCAAATACTTATTTTCCACCATAATTTGCAAATAAATTCGTAAAAAATCCTACAATGTGATTTTCTTGATTTTTTTTCTCATTTTGTCTGTCATAGTTGAAGTGTACCTATGATGAAAATTACAGACCTCTCTCATCTTTTTAAGTGGGAGAAATTGCACAATTGGTGGCTGACTAAATACTTTTTTGCCCCACTGTAAATTGAAAAAATGTAAAATGAAATGAAGTGCAGCTAGTTTGAAATCTTTCTAACTTCAGATTGAAGTGATTGTGTTAGCCATGTTGTTGGCTAGCTCCTCTATACAACAGTGACGAGTGAGTACATTTTCTATGCCAGGTGAAATTGCGCCTCATTAGCTCATTGTTATGGTTGTATCCAAATAAATGTCACAATAAGCTGCTTAAACACATGCTAATGAAGCTACTTTGCTGTTATTCAGGCTGCACATTTTGATGGGACTGTAAGTTAGCCGTAGTTGGCTAGCAAGCAAGGGATAAGAATGTTGCCAGCCATTATGGCAATGGGACATTTAGAATGAACGACTGGGTCACGTCCATAGACGCAGAACAAAAAGACTGAACGACTGGGTCTCGTCTCTGGCAACTGAACCGATAGAACGAACTACCAGCCTACTTGAGTAGCAACCCTAGATTTGTGTCGGGACTACAGTACCAGTCCAAAGTTTGGACACACCTAATCATTCAAGTGTTTTTCTTTATTTTTACTATTTTCTATAATGTAGAATGATAGTGAAGACATCAAAACATTGAAATAACAAATATGGAATCATGTAGTAACCAAAAAAGTGTTCCAAATCAAAATATATTTTATATTTGAGATTCTTCAATGTAAATGTAAAAATGAAAACTTGCAAAGAACACTGGGTAATATGTCGCTGCATGGGTAATTAAAGTAATATGCTGTAAATTAGATTAGTCCTTTTCTTTAACTTCAATTTTTGGTTGAGATGGAGACACAAATCCATGACACGTAGTCGTGGCCAAAAGTTTTGAGAATGACACAAAGTTTGCTGCTTCAGATATTTTTGTCAGATGTTACTATGGAATACTGAAGTATAATTACAAGCATTTCATAAGTGTCAAAGGCTTTTATTGACAATTACATGAAGTTGATGCAAAGAGTCAACATTTGCAGTGTTGACCCTTCTTTTTCAAGACCTCTGCAATCCCCCCTGGCATGCTGTCAATTAACTTCTGATGGCAGCCCATTCTTGCATAATCATAATGGAGTTTGTCAGAATTTGTGGGTTTTTGTTTGTCCCACCCTCCTCTTGAGGATTGACCACAAATTCTCAATGGGATTAAGGTCTGGGGAGTTTCCTCGCCATGGACCCAAAATATCAATGTTTTGTTCCCCGAGCCACTTAGTTATCACCTTTGCCTTATGGCAAGGTGCTCCATCATGCTGGAAAAGGCATTGTTCATCACCAAACTGTTCCTGGATGGTTGGGAGAAGTTGCTCTCGGAGGATGTGTTGGTACCATTCTTTATACATGGCTGTGTTCTTAGGCAAAATTGTGAGTGAGCCCACTCCCTTGGCTGAGAAGCAACCCCACACATGAATGGTCTCAGGATGCTTTACTATTGGCATGACACAGGACTGATGATAGCACTCACCTGGTCTTCTCCGGACAAGCTTTTTTCCGGATGCCACAAACAATTGGAAAGGTGATTCATCAGAGAAAATGACTTTACCCCAGTCCTCAGCTGTCCAATCCCTGTACCTTTTGCAGAATATCAGTCTGTCCCTGATGTTTTTCCTGGAGAGAAGGGGCTTCTTTGCTTCCCTTTTTGACACCAGGCCATCCCCCAGAAGTCTTCGCCTCACTGTGCGTGCAGATGCACTCACACCTGCCTGCTGCCATTTCTGAGCAAGCTCTGTACTGGTGGTGCCCTGATCCCACATCTGAATATACTTTAGTAGACGGTCCAGGCACTTGCTGGACCTTCTTGGGCGCCCTGAAGCCTTCTTCACAACAATTGAACTGCTCTCCTTGAAGTTCTTGATGATCCGATAAATGGTTGATTTAGGTACAATCTTACTGGCAGCAATATCCTTGCCTGTGAAGCCCTTTTTTGGGCAAAGCAATGATGACGGCACGTGTTTCCTTGCAGGTAACCATGGTTGACAGAGGAAGAACAATGATTCCAAGCATCACCCTCCTTTTTAAGCTTCCAGTCTGTTATTCGAACTCAATCAGCATGACAGAGTGATCTCCAGCCTTGTCCTCGTCAACACTCACACCTGTGTTAAAGAGAGAATCACTGACATGATGTCAGCTGGTCCTTTTGTGGCAGGGCTGAAATGCAGTGGAATTTTTTTGGGGGGGGATTCAGTTCATTTGCATGGCAAAGAGGGACTTTGCAATTAATTGCAATTCATCTGATCACTCTTCATAACATTCTGGAGTATATGCAAATTGCCATCAAACAGACTGTGAAAATTAATATTTGTGTCATTCTCAAAACTTTTGGCCACGACTGTACTTCAAGGTCTCAGATTGAGTGACGTCACTGATTGAAATGCTACTAGTGCAAACCGCTAACTAGCTAGCCATTTCACACCGGTTACATATGCATCAGGATAGATAAGAATAAGAGTAAAATAAATAATTGAGCAGCAGCAGCATATGATGAGTATGAAAATGTGTGTTTGTGTGTGTAGTGTATGGGAATGTGTGTGGGTTTTGTGTAGTGTATGGGAATGTGTGTGGGTTTTGTGTATATGCTGCGTGTTTAAATAGTCTTGTGAGTGGGCATAGAGTCAGTTCAAGATAGGATTAATGCAGATATTCTGGGTAACCATTTCATTAACTATTTAGCAGTCTTATGGCTATTTATCAGTCATATGGCTTGGGGGTAGAAGCTGTCTCGGAGCCTATGCTCCGGTACCATTTGGGTGGCTGAAGTCTGTGGCAATTTTTTGGGTCTTCCTCTCATGCTGCCTGATTTAGGGGTCATGGATGGCAGAGAGCTCGGCCACAGTGATGTACAGTGCCGTGCACACCACCCTCTGATGCGTTTTATGGTCGAGGGTGGTGCGCTTATGCAGTCAGTCAAGATGCTCTCGATGGTGCAACTGTAGAACTATTTGAGGATGCGAGGGCCCATGACAAATCTTTTCAGCCTCCTGAGGGGGAAGAGGCGCTGCCGTGCAGAGCTGAGTGCGTCACACATGACCCTAAGGCGTTTTGCTTATTGCTTCTGTGTGCTCCCATTAGTCTTGTTTTGCTTAGAAAATAGTGCTAATGTTCAATTATACAAATGCCCGTCAAACTATCAGTCCCAAGCTTGTCCTGAAGCTGTAGCATATGATTGTTTTGTCATCAGTCCCCATAACCCAGCTACAAGTGGGTCAGTGTAAGCCTTAGGTACTGTACTCTCTCTCCTCGACAGGCAGATAACATACTTACTGTATTTCATTTATTTTACCATATATCCCTTATCAAACAGTGTTTGGCGAAGTGCAAGACAAGGGCTTTGAAAAATGGTGTCAATATCAAATACTGCCACAACCATCAGATATAACCTCACAGATCAGATTAGCTAACAGGACATATTTATTTAGTAAATATTGCCATCGTCTTGGCAACCACAGTGCATTTCCCTTTTTATTTGACAGCAGATTTGTATCAGTGTTCTGTAGTCATCGTCCAGGGTGGACCCATCGGCCCAAAACAGATGTTTGCTGATTCAGTTTCCTCGTTCCTTCCATTCCTCTCGCCTCCATTTATCTATTTCTCTCAGTTTTGTTCTCTTTCGCCTGGCTGCTACAAAACCCGGTTGCTACCATGTCCTCTGTGAGACATCTCTGTCAACGCATTGGGAACACAACACAACACATGCAGTCGGAACCCTGTCACATCAAATGGGCCACACATCCACAACAACAACTCCCCTGACATAGCCTACACTGAAGGATATAACACATTATCATGATGTCTGTTTTAGGGAGATCATTTGATTTACAGCAACTGAGAACACTCCTTTCCACAAGTTAACAAATCTATCATTTCCACCTGACTCCCCTGACACCCAGCTTCACCATGTGTATCATAACACAGTAAATCTCCTACACAAAAAGCACCTTGTTCAAACGTGGCACTTATTGGAAACGCACAGTACATACCAGACACCAATGCCTGTGTGTATGTGTGTGTGTGTGTGTTGCATTGTGTCAGTATGCATGTGTGTTTGTGTATGTGTGTATGTGTGTGTATTTGAATGTGAATGCGTGTGGGTTTTGTGTGAGAGTGTCAGTGTAGTGTGTGTGAGTGAGTGAGTGAATGAATGAGTGTGTATGTATGTAGTGTGTATACAGCATATAGTCTTGTGAGTATGCATAGAGTCAGTGCAAGATAGGGTCAATGCAGATAGTCCGGGTAACCATTTAATTAACTATTTAGCAGTCTATTGGCTATTTAGCAGTCTTATGGCTTGAGGGTAGAATGTGGCACTTGTTGGAAATGTACATACCATATACCAATGCCTTCCATTGAGGTCTTAGTTGTCTATACAGACTATAGAGACTACAGTATAAACATTGAAACACATCTAATACTATCTATGAAAACAGTTTCAAAGCTATGTATGATCTCACAAACAGGATGTGAAAATAGAAAGCATCATTATGCTTCCCCTTTACATGAAGGCAGGGATGGGAAAAACTATAAAATACAATACAAAAAAAATTCAATAACAAAATACCATAAAGATCAATGTATCAAAATAAACTACAAAATATTAGTATTTTGAAAGTATTTAATTAAAATACATGTATTTCGTATGTTAAAATACAGAAATGCATTTGCAAGTAGCTTGCCCGAACAGCAACAACATTCTGGGGCTGCAGGTAGTGGTTAGACCATTGGGCCAGTAACTGAAAGGTTGCTGTGGCCGGAGCCACCTCAGGCAGAGCTCATCTGCTGCCAGTCCTGGATGGGTGGACCACCTTGAACAGAGGTCGAATGCCCTGATAGCTTCGATGGCGGGGACAGCTGTTCCCTGTTGGCCAGTGATAGGCTGTTCCTGGAGGACGATGCTTTCACTGTTCACCACCGTGAGCGCGTGAGGCCGTCAGAAGCCGGCAGCGGGGCATGATTGCCCCCACTTGCTCGAGAGGCTATGAGGAGCCTACTCACTCAGGAAGCCACTGCACTGGACATCAAACTGGTGGACAGTGATGACTCTCCATCTGTCCCCATCTCGGAGTTTTGCAAGGCCTTGCAGGAGAGCTGGGCATCTGCTAGGGGGCGCTTCGGATTCACAACAGAGACTGGACAATGGAGTTATGTTGTGGGCACTGAGTCACACATGATAGCTGCCATGGTCCATGGGAGATTATAGGATGAAACAGGCACTCAGGGTGCAAGAGGAGAGGCGGGCCCTGGCAGAACCCCTGACACACCCTTCCCTGGCCTCAGACGCTTCTCCCGGTCTCAAAGGGCAAAGCGGGAGGAGGGTGTGGAGTCCCCCTGGGTGCCGGACCCCATCCTTCAGGTCTTCGTGTCACCACGGTGGCCAACCCGCTGAAGAAAACCCCGCGGCTGGAGATCTCCTCACTCCTGGGGCAGGCCGTGTCTAGGGACCAGTGGTTTGTGACGCTGGCTCATTGGCAGTACCTCTGATTCGCTTTCACAGGGACGGCTTACGAATTCATCGTTCTTCCCTTCGGCCTCTCCTTGGAACACCGCACTTTCACAAAGTGCAGGGACGCTGTCCTGGCACCTCATGTCTCGAGGATTGTTGATCCTCAATTACCTGTACGATTGGCTGATTTGTGCACCAACTAGGCTCCAGGTCCTGTCATACAGAGACATGCTTTTGACCCACATCGGCGTGCTAGGCATTACTGTAAATGACAAGAGGAGTCATTTGACACCGACCCAGAGGGTGGCCTTCATTGGTATGGAACTGGAATCAATCCTCATGAGAGAATGCCTGCCCACCAGAAGGGTTCAGGTGATCTCATCTTGCCTTGACCACTTTCGGCAGGGGAGGGTGGTATCCACCCTGACCTGCTAACGCCTGTTGGGCTTGCTGACGGCGGCCTCGTTGCTGATTCTCCTGGGCCTGCTCCATCTCCGGCCTCTTTAACGGTGGTTCAACTCCCACCGGCTACACCCGAAGCGCCATCGTCACCGCCAGCTGTGGGTGACCGCACAGTGCCTCAGGGCATTGTTGAGGTGGTGCTGTCGCTCCTTTCTCTCAGCTGGGGTGGGGATGCTGAGGATGTCAGCACAGACGCCTCCCAGATCGGCTGGGGCGGTGTGACCGGTGTGACCAAGGGCAGGTCGGCCAGCGGCTGTCGGCTACCCCCTTTGGAGCGGCAGGAACATCAATACACTAGAGCAGGTATTCCCAAACTGGGGTACGCAAAATGCCGTCGGTGGTACGGCAACTTAAAATGTAATTCACATTTTTATAAGTTTATATACATATTTTTTTTTACATTTTCTTCACATTTTCAAACAGTACATTGTTATTTTCCAACGAGGTTATACATTTGGTAAGGTTTTCTTCTTGCCTGAGTAGCCTCGTTTCAATGCCAAAAAATAAAATTAAACCAACTAGTGTTCAGTGAAATAACAAACAACACATTGTCAAATACAAGTAGCCTAGTCAAATAATTAACATCCAATCACATTAACCGGTACTCTCTTCGGGGAAAACGTCACTCTTGTGCAGACATTTAAAAACGAAACATGACCATTTGAAAAATAAGTCATGGGAGTCTTTTGAGCGAGAATAAAGACGACTTTCGAGTAGTAAGACATGTATAAAAGCAACAGATACCATTAATAAAAAGGGGCTAGAAGTGTCTTATATGGTGAGCTACTGAGTGGCTAGGACAGGCAAGCCCCATACTATTGTGGAGGACTTCATTCTTCCTGCTGCAGCGGATATGGCTGGGACAATGCTGAGGGAAAAGACAAAAAAAAAACTATACAGACAATGCTTTCATCAAACAATACTGTTTCACAACGCATTAGTGATATGGCAGGAGTTGTTTTGAAACAATAGGCAACAGACGTGGCGGGCCTGGCACAGCTCCTGGTATATGTCCGTTAGGTTTATGGGGGGTCAATTAAGGAAGACATCCTCTTCTGCAACCCACTGGAAACCAGGACAACAAGAGATGTTTTTTTAAGTACTGTACAGTTTTGTGACATCAAATGGACTTTGGTGGTCAAGATGTGTTGGTATCTGTACTGATGGCGCAAAAGCCATGACAGGGAAACATAGCGCATGTACAAGCAGTTGCTCCTGACACACACTGCAGCATCCACGAGAGTCTCTTCCTGCCAAGGGAATGCCAGACAGCTTGAAAGACGTTGTGGACACTACAGTGAAAATGGTGAACTTTGTTAAAGCAAGGCACCTGAACTGATGCTGAGATAGGCAGCGACCATGTAATGCTTTTACTGCTGGATATCAAGGGGCAAAGTATTGACAAATTTTTTTTAATTGAGAGACGAGCTTAAAGTTTTCTTTACTGACCATAATTTTCACTTGTCTGACCACTTGCATGATGACGAGTTTCACACACGACTGTCCTATCTGGGTGATTTTTTTTCTCGCCTAAATGATCTGAATCTAGGATTACAGGGACTGTCCTCAACTAAATTCAATGTGCGGGACAAAATTGAGTCTATGATTAAGCAGTTAGAGTTCTTTTCTGTCTGCATTAACAAGAACAGACAGGTCTTTCCATCATTGTATGATTTTTTGTGTGCAAATGAACTCAAGCTTATGGACAATGTCAAATGTGATACAGCAAAGCACCTGAGTGAGTTGGGTGTGTAATTACGCAGGTACTTACCGAAACGGACGACACAAACAACTGGATTTGTTATCCTTTCATGTCCAGCCTCCAGTCCACTTACCGATTTCTGTACAAGAGAGCCTCATTGAAATTGCAACAAGCGGTTCTGTGAAAATTGAATGTAATCAGAAGCCATTGCCAGATTTCTGGATAGGGCTGTGCTCAGAGTTTCTTGCCTTGGCAAATCGTAATGTTAAGACACTGATGCTCTTTGCAACCACGTCCCTATATGAGAGTGGATTCTCGGCCCTCACTAGCATGAAAACTAAATACAGACACAGACTGTGTGTGGAAAATTATTTAAGACTGAGACTCTCTTCAAATGCAATCCAACATTTTAGAGTTATGTGCATCCTTTCAAGCACACCCTTTTCATTAACCTGTGGTGAGTTATTCACAATTGTTGATGAACAAATTAGGTTTTATATGTAAGATGGCTAAATAAAGAGCAAGATTATTGATTATTATTATATCATTATTTGTGCCCTTGTGCTATAAGAGCTCTTTGTCTCATCCCACTACCCTGGTTGTGACAAAAACTCACTCATTCTTATGTTTAAGAAATGTATCGTTTGGTGTGTGTGTTGCAGGCTTACAATGATGGCAAAAAACATTTGAGAGTGCTCTGACCCAGGTGCAACTGAAGGTTGAATGTTTCAAGGGGTACGGGACTATAAAAGTTTGGGAACCACTGCATTAGAGCTTTGAGCTGTACTGCTGGCCCTGCGGTCTTTCCATCCACATCTGAAGGGAATACATGTCCTGGTGAGAATGGACAACACCACAGTGGTGGCTTACTTCAACGATCAGGGTGGACTGAGGTCCACCCGCCTCCATCTTATGGCACGGGAGCTCCTTCTCTGGGCTCAGGGATGTCTAGCATCTCTACCCACACGCACCTGGCATCCTGAATGTGGCAGCGGATATGCTCTCGAGGGAGGGCCCACCTCTTTGGGACTGGAGCCTACATCCCCAGGTGGTGCAACACCTGTGGGACACGTTCGGGAGGGCACAGGTGGACCTGTTTGCCTCCCTGGACAATTCACATTGCCCCCTGTGGTACTCCATTTCGGAGCCACCAGAGCCTCTGGGCTTAGATGCTCTGGCTCACGATTGGCCAAGGCTGGAGCTTTACGCATTCCCCCCTTTCCCCTGATCAAGGCTGTGCTGAACAGGACCAGGATGGCGGAGCATCGTCTGCTGCTGGTGGCCCCATACTGGCCCAGGTGACCCTGGTTCAGCCTTCTGTTGTCTGGGACACCATGGCAGCTGCCCCTGAGACCCTGCTGTCTCAGGCCGGGGGAACTCTATGGCTTCCAAGAATGCACCACCTCAGTCTGTGGGCTTTGCTGCTGAAAGGCACTAATGGTCCATGTTAGGACTACAGGAGGGCAGACCATGCAGAGGACACCATGCAGAGTGCAAGTGCACTGGCTACAACCGCGGCATACCAGTTGCACTGGCAGTTGTTCTGCTCTATTGAGGTTGTGCCCGAGTCACGCGGGGTGCAGAATGTCCTTCAATACCTGCAGTCTAGCTTGGATGAGGGTTTGGCAATCTCTACACTGAGAGGGTATTTGTCCACTCAATTTTCCTGCCATGTTGGGTTGATGGACATGCCAGTGGGGCGCCATCCCTTGGTCTCCAGGTTAATGAAGGGGGTTCGTCGCCTGCGTCCAGCTAGGACCTGCTAAATGGCGAGCTAGGATCTGGATGTGGGCTTGGCAGCTTTGGCAAAGCCGCCTTTCAAACAGTTAGAGTCTGCATCCCTGAAACACCTCTCTATGAAGGTGGCTTTCTTGGTAGTGATTACTTCCATGAGGAGGGTGGGTGAGCTCCATTCTCTTTTGTTAAGTTTTGAGTGCTACCGGATGGACCCTGGTGGGAGGAGTATATCTCTCTGCCCCAACCCTTCATTCCTCCCGAAGGTTCTGTCTGTCAGGCATGTGCACATCCCTTTTATCCTGTCTGCTTACGAGTCTCGATCTCCCTCCGGCATTTTGTGCCCTGTGCGGGCACTGGCTGCCTATGTGGAGCGAACATGGTCAGTGAGAACAACAGACCAGCTCTTTGTCTGCTATGGTTAGAGAGTCCTGGGGGTTGGGCTATCGAAGCAGAGGCTCTCTCACTGGATCGTGGACATTAATACAACAGCATACTGCTTGGCTGGCAGGCCAGTGCTGGGACATTCAACACGAGGTGTGGCTGTGTCCTAGGCTCTACTGAAAGGAGTGCCCCTCACTGATATCTGTGCTGTGGCCAGCTGGGCTTCCTCTTGCACCTTTGATAGTTACTATTGGGTAAATGTGGTACCTCCCTCTGCAGTTAGTACAGTGGTCCTGGGCGTCACTCTGGATAAGTGTAAATGTATATTAGAAAATGAACATACCAAAATGAACTCCAAAGCACACTGGGTATTATTATTGGCCTTGTTTCTGGGTCATGTCTATATGGGATACATTTTAACCTTATTCTCCTAACATGCTACGTTAATTATCCTAACCTGCTGCTTAAATTCGCCTAAACATTTTACAGAAAGTACATTTTGACAAAGGCTTATCCCTTCTACACAAAACCTTGTTTCAGGGCAGAGCTCATTAGAATAATACTCAGGCTGCTTTGGGGCCGACAGAGATGGCCGCCTCGCTTCGTGTTCCTAGGAAACTATGCAGTATTGTATTTTTTTAATGTTATTTCTTACATTGTTACCCCAGGAAATATGAGGTTTTATTACATACAGTTGGGAGGAACTATTGGATATAAGAGCAACGTCAACTCACCAACATTACGACCAGGAGTACGACTTTCCCGAAGCGGATCCTCTGTTTGGTCCACCACCCAGGAAATGGATCGGATCCCAGCCGGCAACCCAAAACAACGGCTCCGCAGAAGGGGCTTCTTCTTCTGGTCAGGCACATCATGCACCGCTCCCGAGCATACTACTGGCCAATGTCCAGTCTCTTGACAACAAAATAGACGAAATCCGAGCAAGAGTTCCAGAGAGACATCAGAGACAGTAACGTTCTTTGTTTCACGGAAACATGGCTCACTCGGGATACGTCATCAGAGTCGGTACAGCCACCCGGCTTCTTCACGCATCGCGCCGACAGAAACAAACATCTCTCTGGTAAGAAGAAGGGCGGGGGTGTATGCCTTATGATTAACGAGATGTGGTGTGATCATAACAACATACAGGAACTCATGTCCTTTTGCTCACCTGACCTAGAATTCCTTACAATCAAATGCTGACAGCATAATCTACCAAGAGAATTCTCTTCAATCATAATCACAGTCGTGCATATCCCGCCCCAATCAGACACAACGGCCCTGAAATAACTTAATTTGACTCTATGTAAACAGGATACCACATATCCTGAGGCTGCATTTATTGTAGCTGGGGAATTTAACAAGGCTAATCTGAAAACAAGGCTCCCTAAATGTTATCAGCTTATCGAATGAGTGACACGGGCTGGCAAAACCCTGGATAATTGCTATTCAACCTTCCACGACGCATATAAAGCCCTCCCCCGCCCTCCTTTGGAAAATCTGACCATGACTCCATTTTGTTGCCCCCAGTCTATAGACAGAAACTAAAACAGGATGCGCCGTGCTCAGGTCTGTTCATCGCTGGTCCGAACAATCGGATTCCACGCTTCAAGATTGCTTCGATCACGTGGACTGGGATTTGTTCCTCATAGCGTCGGACAATAACATTGATGAATACGCTGACTCGGTGAGCAAGTTTATTAGCAAGTGCATCGGTGATGTTCTACCCACAGCGTCTATTAAAACATTCCCCAACTAGAAACCGTGTATAGATGGCAGCATTCGCGCAAAACTGAAAGCGCGAACCGTAAAACTGAAATCTCGAACCACTGCTTTAAATCAGGGCAAGATGACCGGAAAACATGACCGAATACAAACCGTGTAGCTATTCCCTCCGCAAGGCAATCCAACAAGCTAAGCGTCAGTATCGAGACAAAGTAATTCAGAGTCGCAATTCAACGGCTCAGACAAGAGAAGTATGTGGCAGGGTCTACAGTCAATCATGGACTACAAAAGGAAAAGCAGCCCTGTCGCGGACCACGATGTCTTGCTCCCAGACAAACTAAACAACTTCTTTGCTCACTTTGAGGACAACACAGTGCCACTAACACGGCCCGCTACGAAAACCTGCATGCTCTCCTCCACTGAAGCCAACGTGAGTAAAACATTTAAACGTGTTAACCCTCGCAAGGCTGCCGGCCCAGACGTCAACCCCAGCCGCTTCCTCAGAGCATGTGCAGACCAGCTGGCTGGTGTCTTTACGGACATATTCAATCAATCCTTATCCCAGTCTGCTGTTCCCACATGCTTCAAGAGGGTCACCATTGTTCCTGTTCCCAAGAAAGCGTAGGTAACTGAGCTAAATGACTATCGCCCCGTAGCACTCACTTCCGTCATCATGAAGTACTTTGAGAGACTAGTCAAGGACCATATCACCTCCACCCTACCTGACACCCTAGACCAGGGGTGTCAAAGTCAAATGGACGGAGGGCCAAATAAAAAAATCAGCTACAAGACGAGGGCCGGACTGTTCGAATGTTCATTGAAAAATTTTTAAATGACGCATATAGTCTAGTGAACCTAATTGAACCTACTGAAAACCTAACAAATATATTACAATATGATCAGATAAATAAAGCAATATTTTCTTATGGCTCTGTCAGTAATCTTTAATTTTCAACAGACACAAAAGACAAATTTCCTTTATATAAATATCCCCATAACATGAACATTAAATGAAAGAAACCGGTATTCAAGGCACCATCAGTAGACTATATTTTCTATTTTAGCAAAAGTGGGCTAAATTTACTTCAAAGAAAAAACAATAATAGCAATTTTCTATCATCCACTCAACTGAAATATTTTTAAAATATAATTGGATTGAAATACAAAAAAATAAAGTGCAAAAATCTATTAATCAAAAACAACACTTTGTTTAAGGAGAAGTAACATGCAGTGAAAACAAATATTAAATTTTAACTTTTAAACTTGAACTGAGTAAAAACTCTAAATATGTGATTGCACAGTAATGTTCACTTGTTTGAGGTTGAGGGTGATACTTGGTGGTGTCCCATCTTTTCCACAAGTTCATCAATGTTCGGGGTAAGGCTCTGAGCTGAAGAAATCCTCAGAATTGAGTGGAGGTGTTCAGCAGTAAGTCGACTTCTGTGTGATGTTTTGTTCAGGTTCATCAAAGAAAACAGTTGTTCACACAGGTATGTGCTGCCAAACATAGACAACGTTTGAGCAGCCTGGATGCGCAGCTGGGGCATTGTGCCGGGGAGGAAACGGGCGAACTCCGCAGCACCCACTGCCGCATATTTTGCCCTCAGTGCATCATTGCATTGGAGGTCAATCAACTCCATTTGGAGGTTTGGTGGTGAGCTTTCCACGTCAACAGCAAATGGGTTACCGAGCAGTTCCAACCTGCTTTTTTGTGCTTCAAAGTCAGCAAATCGGCGTCGAAAGTCAGCGGCAAGCATACCTATTTTATCAGCCAACTGTGTGCTCGGGAACGCACTGGTAGAGAGCTTCTCTTTCATGGTCTGGCAGCTGGGAAAGTGGCTCAAATTTTCTTTCCGCATCTGCGTCTCCCACAGAGTCAGTTTGGTTTTAAATGCCTTCACTGTACTGTACATATCAGAGATGACACGATCCCGACCCTGCAGCTGCAAGTTTATTGCATTCAGATGACTCGTAATGTCACACAGAAAAGCCATTTCACACAGAAACATTTCGTCTCGGAGTTGTGTTGTGTCTTTCCCTTTGCTGTCCAAGAACAGACAAATCTCCTCACGAAGCTCGAAACATCTTTGAAGCACCTTTCCCTGGCTTAGCCATCGCACCTCTGTGTGATAAGGCAAATCACCATGCTCCGTTTCTAACTCCGTCAGAAATGCCTTGAACTGGCGGTGATTCAAACCTTTGGCTCTGATAAAGTTAACTGTGCGCGTGATGATGCTCATTACATGCTCCATTTTCAAGGCTTTACCGCACAACGCTTCCTGGTGTATGATACAATGATAAGCTGTCAGCTCACCTGTCGCGTTTTCCTCTTGCATCTTTTCCCGTATCTTCGCCACCAGTCCGCTCCTGTGTCCACACATCGCAGGTGCTCCGTCGGTTGTCAAACCCACAAGTTTTTCCCAAGGCAGCTCCATCTCATTTACACATCTTGACACCTCTTCATACAAATCATGCCCCGTAGTTGTGCCATGCATAGGACGTAAAGCCAAAAACTCCTCTGTCACGCTTAGGTTGGAGTCCACTCCGCGGATGAAAATTGACAACTGGGCAATGTCAGAAATGTCGGTGCTCTCATCCACAGCCAAGGAATATGCAATAAAATCTTTTCCCTTTTTCACAAGCTGCTTTTTTAGATTGATGGACAACTGGTCTACTCTCTCGGCAATGGTGTTTCTGCTCAGACTCACATTTAAAAAGAGTTGCCTTTTTTCTGGGCAAACTTCGTCACAAACTTTAATCATGCAGTTTTTGATGAAATCCCCCTCCGTAAATGGCCGGGCTGATTTAGCGATCTCTTCTGCCAAAATAAAACTGGCCTTGACAGCAGCCTGGCCTTGTGATTTGGCTTTTTTGAACAGAGCCTGTCGAGATTTGAGGCCTCGTTTTAATTCCTCTGCCTTTTGTAGCCTTTGTTCCATGTCCATATTCTTGTTTTTGTCCGCGTGTTTCGTTTCATAATGTCGTC
Organism: Oncorhynchus mykiss; assembly: GCF_057628025.1. NCBI lineage: Eukaryota > Metazoa > Chordata > Actinopteri > Salmoniformes > Salmonidae > Oncorhynchus > Oncorhynchus mykiss. Next base: position 37,090,761 of record NC_143043.1, read on the forward strand.
TCAGATTATACTCTTTCAGTACCGCCACACTTTCTCCACACAGAAGACACACAGGTTTTCCAGCTACCTTCGTGAACATATACTCCGACTCCCACCTTGTTTGAAACCCCCGGTTCTCAGTATCCACCTTCCGTTTTGCCATTTTTGATGGGTATCTGAAAGTTAATTTTACTGTGATGCTGACGACTGCTGTGCCAATAAATATTGAAATGAAGCAGCCTACTGCTCGGTGCGTCACCTTTGCATTGTGGGAAATGTAGTATTGGTGCGTGTAAAAGATCTGCGGGCTGCCGGCTTGCTGCGGGCCGGTTCTAATAATAAATCAAGATCATCCCAGGGGCCGTAAAAAACCTTCTTGCGGGCCGGATGTGGCCCGCGGGCCTTGACTCTGACATATGTGCCCTAGACCCACTCCAATTTGCTTACCACCCCAATAGGTCCACAGACGACGCAATCACAATCGCAATCACACTGCACACTGCCCTAACCCATCTGGACAAGAGGAATACCTATGTAAGAATGCTGTTCATGCTGTGCAACTGGGTCCTGGACTTCCTGACTGGCCGCCCCCAGGTGGTGAGGGTAGGTAACAACATCTCCACCCCGCTGATCCTCAACACTGGGGCCCCATAAGGGTGCGTTCTGAGCCCTCTCCTGTACTCCCTGTTCACCCATGACTGCGTGGCCATGCACGCCTCCAACTCAATTATCAAGTTTGCAGATGACACTACAGTGGTAGGCTTGATTACCAACAACGGCGAGACGGCCTACAGGGAGGAGGTGAGGGCCCTGGGAGTGTGGTGTCAGGAAAATAAACTCACACTCAACGTCAACAAAACAAAGAATATGATCGTGGGCTTCAGGAAACAGCAGCGGGAGCAGCCCCCTATCCACATCGACGGGACAGAAGTGGAGAAGGTGGAAAGTTTTAAGTTCCTCGGCGTACACATCACGGACAAACTGAAATGGTCCACCCACACAGACAGCGTGGTGAAGAAGGCACGCCTCTTCAACCTCAGGAGGGTGAAGAAATTCGTCTTGTCACCAAAAACACTCACAAACTTTTACAGATGCACAATCGAGAGCATCCTGTCGGGCTGTATAACCGTCTGGTACAGAAACTGCTCCACCCACAACCGTAAGGCTCTCCAGAGGGTAGTGAGGTCTGCACAACACAAACTACTTGCTCTCCAGGACACCTACACCACCCAATGTCACAGGAAGGCCAAAAAGATCATCAAGGACAACAACCACCCGAGCCACTGTCTGTTCACCCATCTATCATCCAGAAGGCCAGGTCAGAACAGGTGCATCAAAGCAGGGACCGAGAGACTGAAAAACAGCTTCTATCTCAAGGCCATCAGACTGGCTGTTAAACAGCCATCACCAACATTGAGTGGCTGCTGCAAACATACTGACTCAAATCTCTAGCCACTTTAATAATGAAAAATTGATGGCATAAATGTATCACTAGCCACTTTAAACAATGGCACTTTTTTTATAATGTTTACATACACTACATTACTCACTTCATATGTATATACGGTACTCTATACCATCTACTGCATCTTGCCTATGTTCGGCCATCGCTCATTCATATACAGTGCCTTGCGAAAGTATTCGGCCCCCTTGAACTTTGCGACCTTTTGCCACATTTCAGGCTTCAAACATAAAGATATAAAACTGTATTTTTTTGTGAAGAATCAACAACAAGTGGGACACAATCATGAAGTGGAACGACATTTATTGGATATTTCAAACTTTTTTAACAAATCAAAAACTGAAAAATTGGGCGTGTGTTTCCAAAGTGTTTCCAAAGCTAGCCTTTGCAGTGTTTCCAAAGCTAGCCTTTGCTTTCCTAACTGCATGTGTATATTTGTTCCTAACTTCCCTGTTAGGGTGTTGTGTTTGTTAGAAACAGCTTTTTACTAGAAGGCAACTTCATTTATAGTACATGTAGTGCTGTTATTTTTGCCTCTGCAAAAGGATGGCATGTGGCAAACCACTGAATCAAAACTCCAATATCATCCATATTCATAGCACATCTAAAGGCCTCAAATAAATATGTGCTTAATTAAACACCATTTTGATTCAACATCAAAACCCATAACTAACTGGCCCAGCAGAATACCATGCTCAAACTTACAGAGTTAGTTTTTATTTATTTATTTATTTTACCTTTATTTAACCAGGTAGGCAAGTTGAGAACAAGTTCTCATTTACAATTGCGACCTGGCCAAGATAAAGCAAAGCAGTTCGACAGATACAACGACACAGAGTTACACATGGAGTAAAACAAACATACAGTCAATAATACAGTATAAACAAGTCTATATACAATGTGAACAAATGAGGTGAGAAGGGAGGTAAAGGCAAAAAAGGCCATGGTGGCAAGGTAAATACAATATAGCAAGTAAAACACTGGAATGGTAGTTTTGCAATGGAAGAATGTGCAAAGTAGAAATAAAAATAATGGGGTGCAAAGGAGCAAAATAAATAAATTAATTAAATACAGTTGGGAAAGACGTAGTTGTTTGGGCTAAATTATAGGTGGGCTATGTACAGGTGCAGTAATCTGTGAGCTGCTCTGACAGTTGGTGCTTAAAGCTAGTGAGGGAGATAAGTGTTTCCAGTTTCAGAGATTTTTGTAGTTCGTTCCAGTCATTGGCAGCAGAGAACTGGAAAGAGAGGCGGCCAAAGAAAGAATTGGTTTTGGGGGTGACTAGAGAGATATACCTGCTGGAGCGTGTGCTACAGGTGGGAGATGCTATGGTGACCAGCGAGCTGAGATAAGGGGGGACTTTACCCAGCAGTTTAAATCTAACAGTTAAGTTTGTTTAAACGTAATTGTCACAATACTGTTTGAATATATTAAAACAATCACAGACTGAGTGAGACAGCTGATGGTACAGCTTGATGGTGGTCCCTTTCTAAGCTTGCCAGGCATGTCGTTGTGCCTGTGACCCACATGCACACTACACAAATCACAGACGACTCACACACTTCAATTACAACATCAAAGAGATTCTCCTTAACAGTTCCTTCCTCTGAGACTGTCCCGCCCTCAACCAGAATCTAGATTGAGAATGACTCAGCAATCACACACACACACACACACACACACACACACACACACACACACACACACACACACACACACACACACACACACACACACACACACACACACACACACACACACACACACACACACACACACACACACACACTACCCAAATGATCTCTGATACCGATCTGAAACTGCCTTGGCACACCTTGTGGCAACAGTTATCAGAGTCAGGCAATGTTAGATGTCTATCATAAAACTTCAAAAAATATATATATAAAATAGGAAAATCATAAACTTAGAAGCACAAATCAAACAAATCCACCATGTAGCTAATGTTACTGTGATTCTGTGTAAAAGAAAGAATCCTAAAGAGAGATTTTTTGAATGATCAAGGTATGAAGTTGGCATGTACACACACGGGTGGATACGCACACACACACGCACGCACGCACGCACGCACGCAAGCACACACAGTAATTTACTGTATTAATCAACAGAATAATACTGTATAAACTGATTACAGAAGATTACCATAGAATGCACAGTTTGCCTCCCTGGATCCACAGGTTCCAGCGCCTTCTTCCTTGGGGGCTTCCCATGCAAGATCCAATCCGGAGGTACCTGCGTCTTTGTCCTCTGTTCTCTCTCCCTTTCCGGTGGCTTCTATCTCGGTTCCGATCCTTGGAACGCCCATGTACGCTTATGTAGATATTCCATTAACAATCAGCTGTTTCCAGCTACAATAGTCATTTACAACATTAACAATGTCTACACTGTATTTCTGATCAATTTGATGATATTTTAATGGATGAAAAATGTGCTTTCTTTCAAAAACAAGGACATATCTAAGTGACCCCAAACTGTGAATCACATTTTTATTTGGCTTACCCCTGATGGCAGGGGTTTGGGAATACCTGGTCTACAGGAATGACAGAGTCCATCCAAATCATCTTGGCTCCTGGACTCTGTCCACGCATTTCAATGCTGCATTAGCACTAAGGCGGTGTGTCCTAGTAGGAAGACCACTTTGGGTAGCTCATCCTGCACTATCAGCTACAATATAAATAGGTCAACAACTTGCTTGTAACAGATGACATTCATATTCTGACTCTGAAACTCACTTAGATCATATCTTTGATGATACAGTGGTAGCAATACATGGTTATAACATCTACCAAAAATATAGAAATGCCAAAGGCGGCGGTGTTGCGATCTATATTCAGAACCACATTCCTGTAAAGCTTAGAGACGATCTAATGTTAAATACTGTTGAATTAATATGGCTACAGATTCATCTGCCTCACCTAAAGCCCATTCTCGTGGGAAGCTGCTACAGACCACCAAGTGCTAAAAGTCAGTATCTGGATAATATGTGTGAAATGCTTGATAATGTGTGTGATATCAACAGAGAAGTATATTTTCAGGGTGATTTAAATATTGACTCTCACCGAGCTACCCACTCAAGAAAAAGCTTCAAACTGTAACCAGTGCCTGTAACCTGGTTCAGGTTGTCAGTCAACCTACCAGGGTATTTACAAACAGCACAGGAATGAAATCAACCACATGTATCGATCACAACTTTACTAATGCTGCAGAAATGTGCTTTTAAGCAGTCTCCAAATCCATAGGATGTAGTGATCACAATATAATAGCCATATCTAGGAAAACCAAAGTGGCAAAGGCTGGGCCTAATATAGTATATTAGAGGTCATACATTAAGTGTTGTAGTGATTCATATGTTGATGATTTAAATAATATTTTCTGGTCTGTGGTGTGTAATGAGGAGCAAACAGACGCTGCACTTGACACATTTATGAAATTGCCTCTGAATCAGAGAGGTGTGGGGGGCTGCCTTAATCGACATCCATGTCTTCGTCGCCCGGGGAACAGTGGGTTAACTGCCTTGCTCAAGGGCAGAACGACAGATGTTTACCTTGCCAGCTCAGGGATTCAATTCAGCAACCTTTCGAATACTGGGCCAATGCTCTAACCACTAGGCTACCTGCCGAATGTACTGGAGCATGTTCTCCAGTCGGTCCAGTATCACAGATTATTGTGAAATTGACACAAATTGCTTGTTGGAAATCTGTGACAGGCACACGAAAAAGTATATATTTTGATGTGCAGTACACGATTTTGTATACAGTGCACTTCAATCACAGATAAAGACAGTAGGTTACTTAAGACAGAAACGATAGGAGGTTGGTCGGGAAGGATGGGTTGGCATACAATGTGAACGTCTAGCAACCCAAAGGTTGTTTGAATCTCATCATGAATAACTTTAGCATTTTCACTACTACAATTTTACTTTTTACTAACAATTTTACTTTCACTACTTACAATCTTTTAGCTACTTTGCAACTACACAAAAGTATGTGGACACACCTTCAAATTAGTGGATTCAGCTACACGAAATGCGATGTGATGAAAATTGTGTAATAGACACAGAAAATGAGCAATAAGGCCTAAGGACGTGCTATATGACCAATATAACACAGCTAAGGATTGTTATTATTCGCAACGCGGAATGCCTGGATACAGCCCTTATCCGTGGTATATTGGCCATATACCACAAACCCCAGAGGTGCCTTTTGCTATTATAAAATCGAGCACACAGCCATGCAATCTCTTTAGACAAACATTGGCAGTAGAATGGCCTTCCCGAAGAGCTCAGTGACTTTCAAAGTGGCACTGTCATAGGATGCCACCTTTTCAACAAGTTAGTTCATCATGTTTGTCCTGCTAGAGCTGCCCTGGTCAACTGTAAGTGCTGTTATTGGGAAATGGAAACGTCTAGGAGGAACAATGGGTCAACCGCAAAGTGATTAGGCCACACAACCTCACAGAACGGGACCGCCGAGTGCAGAATGCATAGTGCCATCTGTACAGTTTGGTGGAGGAGGAATAATGGTCTGGGGCTGTTTTTCATGGTTCAGGCTAGGCCCCTGAGTTCCAGTGAAGGGAAACCTTAACGCTACAGCATACAATGACATTCTAGACGATTCTGTGCTTCCAACTTGGTGGCAAAAGTTTGGGGAAGACCCTTTCCTGTTTCAGCATGATAATGCCCTTGTGCATAAAGGGAGGTCCATACAGAAATGGTTTGTTGAGATCGATGTGGAAGAACTTGACTGGCCTGCACAGAGCCCTTGTCACAGAGCACTGTACTTAGCCTGTTAGCTAACCCTAACCATAACCATAACCTTAACCCTATAACCTAACTCATAAACCTAACTCTTTAACTATTAGCTAGCATTTTAACTAGCCCTAACCTTAACCCCTAACCCCTAAACCTAACTCTAACCTTCCCCCTAACTTAACTCCTAGCCTAGCTAATGTTAGCCACCTAGCTAGCCTAGCTAACGTTAGCCGCAACAAATTGGAATTCATGTAATATGCAGGAATGCTCTATGAAGAAAGAATATTGTGTAACACACGAAATGCGATGTGAGGAAAATTGTGTAATAGACACAGAAAATGAGCAATAAGGCCTGAGGACGTGCTATATGACCAATATACCACAGCTAAGGGCTGTTATTATTCACAACGCGGAATGCCTGGATACAGCCCTTATCCGTGGTATATTGGCCATATACCACAAACCCCAGAGGTGCCTTTTGCTATTATAAATTGCTTACCAACGTAGACCATTAAAAGTCATTTTTCTGTGATACCCGTGGTACACGGTCTGATTTACCACTGCTTTCAGCTAATCAGCATTTAGGGCTCAAACCACCCAGTTTAGAATAGTAAATAATACATTAATCACAGAGAAGGGCTTTATGGGAGACAGGGAACATGCACCGATTGTCGACCCCTGAACTCTGCCAGTCATATTCTCTGAAGTCACAGTCAGCCCAAAAGTGCTTCCTCTTCCCGAGGCCCTGTCATCAGTTCCCCTTCCTCCTGTATAACAAATTACATTTATTTCTGTGCTACACCCTGCAGAGAGTAGCAGCAGCACATTTCTCTCTGTGTAGTACAGCCTGGAGAGAGGAGCAGCAGGAAATGTCTCTCTGTGTGCTACACCCTGCAAAGAGGAGCAGCAGGATATTTCTCTCTGAAGAGAGGCAGAGGCCCCCTTCCTCATGTTTGACTGACTCTCTGACAGAGAGGACATCTCCCTCTCTGTACTACTCTCTGAGGTAGAGGTCCCTCTGCCTCCTTTCTGACACAGGACATTTCCATCTCTGTAACTACAGATGTAAGCAGTTTCTGCCCCTCTGACAGCCAGCCAACACTCCAGAGGTGGACTCTCTCCTCTAGCCATGTCCCCATGGATGTTGTGAATTATCTCTCCCTCCTCCCTCCAAGGGTTCCAGTGAGAGTGATAGAGTTACCCACCCAGCCACTCCCCCTTCTCTTGTTGAGAGAGTTGTCTCGTCTCTCCCAGCTGGCAGGACCCTTTTCCTCCTGCCTCGTCCTACTCCTCTACCTCCCCTCTCTTCCCTCCTCTTCCCCCCTCCTTCTCCTCCAGTCCAGACTCTGTCTCTTGCCTGTAGGCCAGGACAGCTGTTCTAGGGGCTGGGCACCAATGGGCAACAGTGGGGATGTTGGGGGCCCAGAGCTGGGGCACCACTGCCAGTCATTACCACTCAGTCACAGCTGCCACACTCATCTCAGATTAATGTACACAGCTCAATTAATGAATGTCACAAACAAGAAAAACACGGCAACACTTTTTTTGTCCCTCACTTCCTGATATTTCATTATGCTACGCCCGTTGTACTTATCGTACTGGAAGTGGTTGGTGTGTGACTTTCCACGTCTCCCTTCCCCATCCTCCCTCTTTCTCCTATTGCTTAGGGACAGGAAAATACCCCCCATCCCCTGCCTCCCTCCAAACACTATGCCTCCCTCCCCAACCCTCCTCCATGGTCTTGAGGAAACATAACAAAGCAAGTTATCATATAGACAACAGACAAACAACCAGCCTTGTCGTCTGTATTCTGACTTTATTGTAATTCTCCTCATGCAGCTCAGAAACAATAGCTTTTCTCCCATGTGTGCTGCTGGGTAGACTGTTATGGAAGGTTAATAATGTTGAAAGTAGGGTGTCCATGAACTAACAGTAATATATACTGTTGGCTATAGTGTAGCCCACAAAGGGCTCTCTTTACAAAAGTTCTCAGAGTCGGACTACTGATCTAAGATACATTTTTTCTGATCCTAGATCAGCACTCCTACTCTGAAATGCTTTTTGTATAGGAACCCGGAGATCCCTCCACTTTCCATAGCCCTCAGAGCCTAACAGACTTCCATGAATAACAGCAGGTAGGTAAAAGGACTGTGCACATAAATGGCCATCCCTAGCAGTATGAAACAGAGAATGGGGGAGTAGGGAAAACTAGAGATAGCTATCCTAACGCACATATGGAAACCTCTCCCTTCTCTCACAGACCAACAGAGCATGACTTCACTCCATGAGTCATCGCTAGCTTCAAACTCAACCTTTAATCACTCAGCAGTTTGAGTATGGCGCAGCCTTGGTTCCTGGATGGGTAATGGCGGAGTGATGCATGTATGTGTGGGGCTGTCTCGCTGCAGCCGGATATAGGATAGGACACACACAAGCGTATGCACACACACACACACACACACACACACACACACACACACACACACACACACACACACACACACACAGGGAGTTGTGAGATAGTAAGAGTGCAGGAAAGCCATCACAATGAGGTCAGCGGATGGAGAGAGGGAGGGAATGGGAGAGAGAGAGAGAGAGAGAGAGAGAGAGGAAGGAATGGAGGGAGCACAACATCCATAGAGTTATTAGAATAATACTAACAATAGCTGTTCCTTGAACATTTTCCAGATTTTTCGTACATTCCATGTTGTCAGTTTGTTTCCTTTGTTTGAAGAGAACCACACGTTCATATTTGTTTCATTAGAGTACTAAAATGCATGTCTTATCTCTTATCACAATTAATACGGAATGACAAAGTTCACTCCATGAACCCAAAGTAGCACATCAATAATCTTCTCTTACAAGCATACTATGTATTTAACAATGGTTTGATTTTGAACAGCCTGTCTCTGTTTAAAAACCTCTTTACTTCCTCTTCTAAGACTCAAACACCACAGGGAGGTTTTGACAGACCTATTATCTCTATCTCTTCATCAGAGGCCTGTTATTTCCTGTTATCCCATAAACAGTCTGAACTTCAACAGCTTCCCTCCACAGGCCTCTGTTTGGCTTGACCCTACACTGTGTGTGTGTGTGTGTGAGTGAACAGAATTTTAACACTCACAGTGTTGAATTGAACACTTTTGTAGAAATTATTACCCACCAAAATAGTGTTAAAGTGCTCACAACCTTAGAGTGTTGGTCCCTAACACCATGGTTGTTGCAAATTCCAACTTTAGTGTTAGTGTTAACACATGTAGTGTTAAAGTATTTTTTGGAGTTGTTGTTTTAAAGGGATGCGTCAGGATTTTGGCAATGCCCTTTATCTACTTCCCCAGAGTCCGATGAACATGGAAACCATTTTTATGTGTTTGCATCCAGTATGAAGTGTGACAACCCTCCTACTCTCTCTGCCGAATTCTTTCTCTTTGCTCTTGTTTTCCTTACTAGGATGTCAGTGGGCGGAGCCAGGAGGGTCGTCAGCAAAATGGGACACACCTGGGTCCAGGTGTGTTCCGGATACACCTCTCCCCCTTCTTTGAGGAGACTTTCTTCATGCAGACACACCGTTTGACTTTGGTTGTGGCCAAAAAAAAAATCTTTAAAAAATCACATCTATACACGCAACCACTCACTTACACTACTGATTACTGACTAAACACACCATTGTTTATTGTACATAGGTTACTTCAGTTAATAAATATATTTTTGTTATTCCTTATCCTCCACGTTGTCTCCTTTTTTGTTACGGGCTTTGAGCCGGTTCGTGACAGAAGGAAGTTAGAGGTACTTTTGCGACAATTCTAACTTGCGTTAGCACAATGACACCATAGACTTCCAGTCATTGTGCTAGCGCTAGTTAGCAATTACGCTAACGCTAGTTAGCAACTTCCTTCAAACATTGCATGCAGAGACAACATTTTCATCCACGTTCATTCAACTCTAGGAAAGTAGATAAAGGGCTTTATTGCCAAAATCCTGAAGGATCTTTTTTTTAAATGTAGGGTGCATATTTCCCAGCATGCCTTTCGAGTGAATGTGAGAGATACCCACCCACGACTGTTTCTTAGTCACCATATATTATACATTTCATAAAGCTGCTTAATCATCATTGAAGCAATCTGAAAGTTTTTGCTTGCTGTCAATATCAGCTACGCAATTTGATCAACAATTTATAATATTTTATAACCAATGACCTGCATTCATAATGACTGCTGTGATGAAGGACTTGACAAGCAAGACTACATAAACCATCTCAGTAATGGGTGCAATAAATCCAACCCCTTACCGATTTAATTAGTTTAGATAAGTTATTTATCTTTATATAGTATTAGCTTAATTATCCCCCTAGAGTCGATGTCTGTGGAAATCAAATAAACACAAAGAAAAAATCCCCATCAAAATCTGCCTGTTAAACTAGAGATATGTTTTTTTTGCATGGGCCGCATCTCAATCCACCACATCCGCCAATGGCGGCCTTCCACATCTACAGACTCTTAAGTATTAATCAATCAATGTGCATGCAGAAACACATATATTTAAACAAACTATGATAAGAATAAATCTGCAACAAAGCATGCTGGGAAATATGATGATGAGACCCCTCTCACATAATTTTCACACTAAGAGAGTTAGCTGAAATTAACTCAACACAATCGAGTAACAACAGCACCACGCTGTGTTGATTCCACTGTGATTCATTGAGCTCAATGGTTCTAACAATGAACTTAGCCTTAAGATTATTTTGGGAAACTGGGCCCAGAGGTGGCAGAACAGAGTGCTTGGGTGTAGAGTTTACACATAGCTTGAAGGTAGGAAGGGGCAATTCCTCTTGCTGCTCCGTAGGCAAGTACCGTGGTCTGTTAGTGGATGAGAGCCTCGACTGGAAGCCAGTGGAGTGTGCTGAGGAGCGGGAATGAGAGAACTTGAGAAGGTTGAACACCAGGCCGGTTGCAGCGTTCTGGATAAGTTGTAGGGGTTTGATGGCACAAAGGGAAGCCCAGCCAACAGTGAGTTGCAGTAGTCCAGACAGGAGGGGACAAGTGCCTGGAACTCAGTCCGGCTTTAAACTTACTATTGAATGTCATAATAGTAGAATGCACAAGGTGCAATTTCAAAATTGGGTAGTGCATCATCAGTTCTTCTTGTCATGTTAGTCATTGCATTCCTTAGAGAGCCATTTATAACTTGTCAGAAAAGTCCAGATCTTGACTTTCTTCCTCTTGAAAAGCTCACTTATGACCTCCACAAGAGACAGCCCAAGTTTGACAGACTCTGGTCTCCACTATTCAACTATATTTCAAACTGGACAGAGTGAACGGGGTGACTAGGGAAATGCGCAGATACATGTTGTGTAAGGTACTGTAAAACCTAAAAACGAATTATTGTCCCGTCGTCTCAGCGAATGCTTGAAATAGCTGATAAGAACCTTGATAGTGCTGCTGCAAGTGTTATATATTTTTTTTACATTTTTTTGTGTGTGTTTTTATTTTAATTTCGTTTTTGAGTACGTGTGCGTAGGTGTGTGTGTGTATGTATATGTGCGTATGTATGTACGTACGTATGTATGTATGTATATGTACCAAGGAAAATATATAGATTAAGAAAAATAAATGCTTTTATTTGACTTTATCATTCATTTTAATTGTATTTTTATTTTTTCAAAAGTATTATTATTTTTTAATTTTTTTTTAAAGCCTGTCACATCTGTGAATGTGGAATGTGTTTTGTTGGTTGATTGAAAAACAATAAAACTTAATAAAACTTTAAATTGAAAAAAGAAAAGTCCAGATCAACTAGCCCATGTCAGCTAACAATTTTTTATTTGTGAATTTTAACCCATATATATTGTTGTAATTTTTTTGTTTCTCAAATATCGCATGAATACACGTGATGTGATGTGTAGAATTCTCTCCACCAACAAGAAGGGTGCGAACAGTTTGTGTCATGAACAGTGCTTGTGCCCATATAAATAAACGTGGCGCGTGCGTGTAGGGGGGAGGAGCAGAATGTTCCACAATGATGGAAGGGGTGCCCAGAGTGAAAAAGTTTGGGAACCCCTGTTGTAGAGCATGAACTTGCAGGAGGGGGCGAGGTCTTGGAGCAGGCAGGCCTACCCCGGGAGGAAGAGCAGCGCCTCTTGTCAAGGTTGAGCTTGAGGTGGTGGGACAACCATACAACCTGAGATATCAGCCAGGCATGTTGAGATGTGTGCTGCAACCTGGGTGTCAGAAAGGGGAAGGAGAAAAGTAGTTGAGTGTTATCCGCATAGCAATGCTAAGATGTGAGGATATGATGGAGCCAAGTGACTTGGTGTATAGAGAGAAGAGGAGAGGGCCTAAAACCGAACCTTGGGGGACGCCAGTAGTAAGAGTATGTGGTGCAGACGCAGATCCTCTCCATATCACCTAGTAGAAGCGGCCTGCCAGATAGAATGCAATTCAAGAGTGTGCAGAGCCTGAGAGGCCCAGTCCTGAGAGGGTGGAGAGGAGGATCTGATGGTTCACGGTGTCAAAGGCAGCAGATAGATCTGAGAGGATAAGAACAGAGGAGAGAGAGTCAGCTTTGGCAGTGCGGAGAGCCTCCGTGGCACAATCTCGGTAGAGTGACACTTTTTGAAGCCTAACTTTCTTGAGGAGGGGAGCTACTCGGGCCTTTTTGAAGTGAAAGGGGACGCAGCCAGTGGTCATTGATTAGTTAATTAGGGAAGTGAGGAATGGGAGAAGGTCTCCAGACATGGACAGGAGAATGCAGGAGGGGATGGGGTCGAGCGGGCAGGAGGAAAGGGGACAGAGTCATAGGATGTGGAAAGGGAGGACTGTAGGGTCGAAGAGGCGGAATCAGAAGACAGGAGGGAGAAGGATTAAGGTTAGAGACGATAGGATAAAATAGGAGAGAGTACTGCTTTGATGAGAACGACAGGGTGTTGTCCAGGGTCCAGACAAGTTTATTTGCACTCTGGAAGGGGGGGGGGGGCACCGTGAAGTGGTCAACCATGATGAAGAGGTCTTGGAGCGGGCAGGCCTTCCCTGAGATAGAGAGCAGTGCCGTTTTGACGTGGTTGAGCTTGAGGTGGTAAGCTGACATCTAAGCTGAGATATCTGCCAGGCACAAAAAAATATGTGTCGCCACCTGGGTGTTAGAAGGGGGGAAGGAGAACAGTAGTTGAGTGTCATCTGTTCTGACCTCTATAACTATACGTCTAGTTGTGCTCTACAACATGTGGGTGTCCTTCCTATACCTCACCTGGCTAGCTTCCTATGTCATTACTACCACTGCTGAGCAGACGTGTTTAAATACTATTTGAAATCGTTTCAAATACTTTAGCTGGATTTGATTGAACTTGCCTGGCACAACGTACCCATTATAATAGTCACAAAACTGGAAACCCCACTCCAGGAAGACTAGAGCAAATGCTAAAAGTATTTGAAAGATTTCAAATAGTATTTGAACCCAGGTCTGCTGCTGCGCTGACATCCAGCAGGCTCTTCTTTTAGGTGACTTCATGGGTAGCCTATAGTAGGAAACCAACACAGCACTCCTCTAATACCTTCCCAGACATGGGTTCAGATGCTTCTGAGTCCTGATGTTGAATTATTAAATGATGTATGTAGTTACTAACCAAGGGCTCCATGACTACTACTACCTTCCAAATGGCACCCTATTTCCTACATTGTGCACTTCTTTTGACCAAAGCACTTTTGGCCCTGGTTAAAGGTTAAAAGTAGTGCACTATGTAGGGAATATGGTGCCATTTGGGAAATTGCCCACTTCTTGTCATCATTTTAATTACCAGCTGTGTATGAGCAGAAAAGTTAGAAGACGTTAGTACGTTAGATGTTCCTTAATAGTGCCATGGGAGGCTATCTTGGCTGCTGAGTCAGGGAGTCAAGGGAACCACACCATACAGTACTTCAGACCTGGATTCAAATTCTATTTGAAATCTTCTAAATACTCTGAGTGTTTGCTTTAGCCTGTCTGCAGTGCCACATGGGTGGGGTTTTCCATTTTGGGACTATTCTATGGGTTCCATTTCGCTAGGCAAGCTGAATATAACAGAGGAAGAATGTAAAATAATTTGTAATAGCAACCCAGGTCTGGAGAAATACTGCAGCTGTGTTTGGTAATGGAAGTAGAACAGTATATCAGTTTGTTTGATACCCTTAGTGGTTGTAAACGTCCTGGAGAAAAGTGGGCAGTTTGATGGGCAAAACAAGTTCATAGAGTAAACGGATGAGAAGTCCATTCATGATGGCCCTTCGCCTGGCCTGACACATAGTGTACAGTAATTGTATGTGTGTGTATGTGTGTGTGTGTGTGCGCTTGTGTAAAAAAAGTCCTGTAAAATGTACAGTTACCTACTGGCAGCAATTGGCAAATAATTGATTTTACAGTACAGTCACCGTAAGCCATTTTACAGTACCAAAAATGTTACTGTAATTTAATTTACAGTATTTTACTGGAATTACCAATGCAGCGACATATCACCCAGTGTTCTGTGCCAGTTATATTTGTACATTTAGATTTTGGTTAGCAGGCGCTCTTGTTCTTAGCAACTTACAGTCAGTGCATTCAACCAAAGTTGATTAAAAAAACATATTTCACTGTCATAGAAAGTAAAACGTTTCTGTAACCGTTACTGATAATGTTGTTGTAGTTAAGGAAACATTGGTCTTCAAAATAATTGTAATTACAATGAAATATCTTATGATATATGTCTGACTGTCTCTGTATAGTGCTAAACCAATACTGAGATATTCACGGTACCTTGATGCCAGAGCAATGTACAATACAGCAAAATATACTATCAAACTTAAACAATGTTATTTACACAGTATTTTACTGCAGTTACAACAAATTAGAGCAAGCGGGTTGGCTGTAGGCATTTGCATATTATAGCATTTTAATGAATACTAGGTGTTTTATATCACTTAGACTTCTAGAGGCCTAAACAAACGCTTCCAAACTGGAAGTGATTAAAGGGCAAAACAGATCAAATGTGTGTAATGTGTAATGAGCATGCCATTTAATCAGCTTCTTGATATGCCACAACTGTCAGGTGGATGGATTATCTTGGCAAAAGAGAAATGCTCACTAACAGGGATGCAAGCAAATTTGTGCACATTTTAAGGAAGTAAACTTTTTGTGTCTATGGACAATTTCTGGGATCTTTTATTTCAGCTCATGACACATTGAACCTACACTTTACATGCTGCATTTATATTTTTGTTCAGTATATATAGAAAACAGCAATACAGTACTTTATTGATGAATTAATCAGAAAATAAAATCAGCAATTGCTAAAAGTTAATATTTAATTATATATTACAGCATACCAACTGATATTTGGTGTTCTCTATAAGACTTTAATAAGTCTTAATTAACAAAGGCTTCTGTGGCTACAAGGCAAAACAGATCAAAATGACATGGCTAGACACTCAACAATTAAAGGGTTGCGAATTGCTACCACTCTGATCTGTCCCCTTTATAAATGTAATTATTCTTTTTTGTGTACATTTTGTGTACAAAGACTAGACGCTTTTTGGCTTCTTGCTGCTTTCCTCAGTTCGGAATGTGCGTTCCACAATGTGACAAAACATAAATAAAGGGAAAAGGGAACTGGGAATAAAAATGGCAATTAAACCAAAACCCCACCCCCCTCTCATCCCACTATTTTTGCCTAACTGTTCCTACTACTCTCCATCTTGGAGGACGGGACTCCTTCCTATAATTCTTCTGCTTTCAAATCTTTCACCCATAATATTTTTTCTGCTGCTGCTACTACTAGTTTGACGACTTCCTTTACATCTGTGCTGTACTGTTAACCCTCGCAAGGCTGCAGGCCTAGACGGCATCCCCAGCCGCGCCCTCAGAGCATGCGCAGACCAGCTGGCCGGTGTGTTTACAGACATATTCAATCAATCCCTATACCAGTCTGCTGTTCCCACATGCTTCAAGAGGGCCACCATTGTTCCTGTTCCCAAGAAAGCTAAGGTAGCTGAGCTAAACGACTACCGCCCCGTAGCACTCACATCCGTCATCATGAAGTGCTTTGAGAGACTAGTCAAGGACCATATCACCTCCACCCTACCTGACACCCTAGACCCACTCCAATTTGCTTACCGCCCAAATAGGTCCACAGACGATGCAATCTCAACCACACTGCACACTGCCCTAACCCATCTGGACAAGAGGAATACCTATGTGAGAATGCTGTTCATCGACTACAGCTCGGCATTCAACACCATAGTACCCTCCAAGCTCGTCATCAAGCTCGAGACCCTGGGTCTCGACCCCGCCCTGTGCAACTGGGTACTGGACTTCCTGACGGGCCGCCCCCAGGTGGTGAGGGTAGGCAACAACATCTCCTCCCCGCTGATCCTCAACACTGGGGCCCCACAAGGGTGCGTTCTGAGCCCTCTCCTGTACTCCCTGTTCACCCACGACTGCGTGGCCACGCACGCCTCCAACTCAATCATCAAGTTTGCGGACGACACTACAGTGGTAGGCTTGATTACCAACAACGACGAGACGGCCTACAGGGAGGAGGTGAGGGCCCTCGGGGTGTGGTGTCAGGAAAATAACCTCACACTCAACATCAACAAAACTAAGGAGATGATTGTGGACTTCAGGAAACAGCAGAGGGAACACCCCCCTATCCACATCGATGGAACAGTAGTGGAGAGGGTAGCAAGTTTTAAGTTCCTCGGCATACACATCACAGACAAACTGAATTTGTCCACTCACACAGACAGCATCGTGAAGAAGGCGCAGCAGCGCCTCTTCAACCTCAGGAGGCTGAAGAAATTTGGCTTGTCACCAAAAGCACTCACAAACTTCTACAGATGCACAATCGAGAGCATCCTGGCGGGCTGTATCACCGCCTGGTATGGCAACTGCACCGCCCTCAACCGTAAGGCTCTCCAGAGGGTAGTGAGGTCTGCACAACGCATCACCGGGGGCAAACTACCTGCCCTCCAGGACACCTACACCACCCGATGTCACAGGAAGGCCATAAAGATCATCAAGGACATCAACCACCCGAGCCACTGCCTGTTCACCCCGCTATCATCCAGAAGGCGAGGTCAGTACAGGTGCATCAAAGCTGGGACCGAGAGACTGAAAAACAGCTTCTATCTCAAGGCCATCAGACTGTTAAACAGCCACCACTAACACTGAGTGGCTGCTGCCAACACACTGACACTGACTCAATTCCAGCCACTTTAATAATGGGAATTGATGGGAAATGATGTAAATATATAACTAGCCACTTTAAACAATGCTACCTTATATAATGTTACTTACCCTACATTATTCATCTCATATGCATACGTATATACTGTACTCTATATCATCGACTGTATCCTTATGTAATACATGTATCACTAGCCACTTTAAACTATGCCACTTTGTTTACATACTCATCTCATTTGTACATACTGTACTCGATACCATCTACTGTATCTTGCCTATGCTGCTCTGTACCATCACTCATTCATATATCCTTATGTACATATTCTTTATCCCCTTACACTGTGTACAAGACAGTAGTTTTGGAATTGTTAGTTAGATTACTTGTTATTACTGCATTGTTGGAACTAGAAGCACAAGCATTTCACTACACTCGCATTAACATCTGCTAACCATGTGTAGTGACAAATAAAATTTGATTTGATTTGATTTTAATTACCATAGCAATGGACGCCAAAAAAACAACCTTGCTAAACCACAGACTGTTCGGGTCACTCAGTCCTGGCCTACTATTTACTGGTATCCTCTCAGACACCTTCACCCTTTGCCCACCATCCTCTTCTTTCCTCAGTGCCTTAGCACATGACACTTTCTGCACTAACCGAGTTAACAACACCCAACTTCTTCTCCACCTTGCCCGATACCACAAATGGGCGTCGGCCAAAAGACATAACTCTACTTTCTCCACGAAACATACTCAGAGTCATCTTGGGCATTTTCCTGTTCATTGGGGTGAGGCTCGAAAGCCTTCCCCACACCTGTCAACAGAGGTTCTTCCTCTTCACTTTTGTCAGATTCAATCTCTGAACTCCCACTATCCGACTCCATATCAAGGTTCTCAAGTGATGAAGTAGATTTTTTTTGTATAAGTAATTCCAATTGGCCTGTATTCCAGGACATAGGTCTATACTTAACACTTCGCCTTTGTGTTATCACACTTCCTCTGGAGCCTGCTGACCGTGTCCTTCCTGCCGTGCAGGTAAGCTCGTCCATTTTCCCTGACTGCCCACAGGGCCTACTATAAATGTAATTATTAGGGAACCACTACCACATTTCGCTTATATTGGTACAGCTCTTTCACTGACAGATGAAACAAATATAGCCTCAAACAATACATGTTAATGAGCGAGAAACAACAATACCACGCACCCACCAGTGCTCTAAAGGTTTTTGGCATTCAAAATGTGTTATGATACTACATTCTGACTTACAGTAACTTACTAGCAGCAATTGGCCAGTTAGTTACTGTAGAGTTTCACGACAAGGTTTGTAGATTTCCTAAAATCCAGTATATTATGATATTGTGTGAGGTACAGCATTCTCACTGACGGGTGCAACAAAAATAGCCTCTTACAAGGCATGCTTTAAATTATTTTATTAAGCCAGGAACTCTTTCCCCACGGACAACCTTTTCCCACAATGCACCATCATTAATACTGTAAAACAAATGTACGGCATTTGTTTTTGTATTTATTAGGGATCCCCATTAGCTGCTGCCAAAGCAGCTATGTAGTACTGTGCGCCTCCCATAGTCTGTTCTGGACTCGGGGCCTGTGAAGAGACCTCTGGTGGCATGTCTTGAGGGGTATGCATGGGTGTCTGAGCTGTGTGCTAGTATTTTAAACAGACAGCTCGGTACATTCAGCTTCTCAACATCTCTTACAAAAACAAGTAATGATGAAGTCAATCTCTCCTCCACTTTGAGCCAGGAGAGATTCACATGCGTGTCATTAATGTTAGCTCTCCGTGCACATTTAAGGCCCAGCCATGCTGCCCTGCCAACTGCAATTTTACCAAGGCCCTCTTTGTGGCACCAGACCACACTACTGAACAGTAGTCTAGATGCGACAAAACTAGGGCCTGTAGGACCTGCCTTGTTGATAGTGTTGTTAAGAAGGCAGAGTATCACTTTATTATGGACAGACTTCACATCATAGCTACTGTTGTATCAATATGTTTAACCATGACAATTTAAAATCCAGGGTTACTCCAAGCAGTTTAGTCACCTCCACTTGCTCAATTTCCACATTATTCATTACGAGACATAGTTGAGGTTTAGGGTTTAGTGAATGATTTGTCCCAAATACAATGCTTTCAGTTTTGGAAATATTTAGGACTAACTTATTCCTTGCTACCCATTCCAAAACGAACTACAGCTCTTTGTTAAGTGTTGCCGTCATTTCAGTCACTGTAGTAGCTGACGTGTATAGTGTTGAGTCATCCACATACATAGACACACTGGTCTTGTTTGAGAGGCTTCCATTAAAGAACACCCTCTGTGTTCTGTTGGACAAGTAACTCTGTATCCACATTATAGCTGTGGGTGTAAAGCCATAAAACATTTGTTTTTCAGTTAATGATGACACCGGAGGGTAGGGCTGCCATCTTATCGTCTCTCAACCAATCATGCTATTTTGTTTGTTTTTTCGATATGTTCTTAACTTGTTTTGTACATAATGTTGCTGCTACCATCTCTTATGACCGAAAAGTGCTTATGCACATCAGAACTGGGATTATTCACCTCAAATTGGACGAAGAGTTCTTCTTCAATGAGTCAGACGCGAGGGATATACTGCAGACACCCGACCAGGCCCCAATGCCCATGATTCGCTGGATAAGAAAACTGAGATTTCAAGGCAAAAGATCATGGTGCCTTGCGAGGATCAGGCAACGAGTGGCTAATCTGTCCTCGCCTTTCGTTCTGATAGCTAACGTTCAATCGCTGGAAAATAAATGGGACGAACTAAAAGCACATATATCCTACCAACGGGACATTAAAAACTGTAATATCTTATGTTTCACCGAGTCGTGGCTGAACGACGACATGAAGAACATACAGCTGGCGGGTTATACTCTCTATTGGCAAGATGGAACAGCAGCCTCTGGTAAGACATGGGGCGGGGGCCTATACATTTATGTAAACAACAGCTGGTGCACGATATCTAAGGATGTCTCAAAGTTTTGCTCACCTGAGGTAGAGTATCTCATGATAAGCTGTAGACCACACTATCTACTTAGAGAGTTTTCATCTGTATTTTTCGTAGCTGTCTACATACCACCACAGAATGAGGTTGGCACTTAAACCACACTCAATGAGCTGTATTCCGCCATAAGCAAACAGGAAAACACTCATCGAGAAGCGGTGCGCCTAGTGGTCGGTGACTTTAATGCAGGGAAATTTAAATCAGTTTTACCAAATTTCTATCAGCATGTTAAACTTGCAACCAGAGGGAAAATAAATTCTAGACCACCTTTACTCCACACACAGAGACGTCTACAAAGCTCTCCCTCGCCCCCCATTTAGGAAATCTGACCATAACTCTATCCTCCTGATTCCTGCTTACAAGCAAAAATTAAAGCAGGAAGCACCAGTGACTCAGTCTATAAAAAAGTGACAGATGCTAAACTACAGGACTATTTTGCAAGCACAGACTGGAATATGTTCCGGGATTCTTCCGATGGCATTGAGGAGTACACCACATCAGTCACTGGCTTCATCAATAAGTGCATCGAGGACACCGTCCCCACAGTGACTGTACATACATACCCCAACCAGAAGCCATGGATTACAGGCAACATTCGGCACTGAGCTAAAGGGTAGAGCTTCCGCTTTCAAGAAATGGGACTCTATCCCGGAAGCTTATAAGAAATCCCGCTATGCCCTCCGACGCACCATCAAACAGGCAAAGCGTCAATACAGGACTAAGATTGAATCGTACTACACTGGCTCCGACACTCGTCGGATGTGGCAGGGCTTGCAAACTATTACAGACTACAAAGGGAAGCACAGCCGAGAGCTTCCCAGATACACAAGCCTACCAGAAGAGCTAAACTACTTCTATGCTCGCTTCGAGGCAAGTAACACTGAAACATGCATGACAGCATCCAGATGACTGTGTGATCACGCTCTCCACAGCTGATGTGAGTAAGAACTTTAAACAGGTCAACAAGGCCGCTGTGCCAGACGGATTGCCGGGACGTGTACTCCGAGAATGCGCTGACCAACAGGCAAGTGTCTTCCATTATTTTTCAGCCTCTCACTGTCTGAGTCTGTAATACCAACATGTTTCAAGCACCCCACCATAGTCCCTGTGCCCAAGAACACTAAGGTAACCAGCCTAAAAGACTACCAACCCATAGCACTCACGTCTGTAGCCATGAAATGCTTTGAAAGGCTGGTCATGGCTCACATCAACACCATTAACCAAGAAACCCTACCAACTCCAATCTGCATACCACACCAACAGATCCACAGATTATGCAATCTACATTGCACTCAACATCTATGTGAGAATGTTATTCATCGACTACAGCTCAGCGTTCAACACCATAGTGCCCTCAAAGCTCATCACTAAGCTAAGGACCCTGGGACTAAACACCTTCCTCTGCAACTGGATCCTAGACTTCCTGATGGGCCACCCTCACGTGGTAAGGGTAGGTAACAACACATCCGCCATGCTGGTCCACAACACGGGGGCCCCTCAGGTGTGTGTGTTCAGTCCCCTCCTGCACTCCCTGTTCACCCACGACTGCGTGGCCAAACACAACTCCAACACCATCATTAAGGTTGCTGACGACACAACAGTGGTAGGCCTGATCACCGACAACAATGAGACAGCCTATAGGGAGGAGGTCAGAAACCTGACCATGTGGTGCAAGAACAACAACCTCTCCCTCAACATGATCAAGACAAAGGAGATGATTGTGGACTACAGGAAAAGGAAGATTGAGCACGCCATTCTCATCGACCGGGCTGTAGTGGAGTAGGTTGAGAGCTTCAAGTTCCTTGGCGTCCACATCACCAACAAACTAACATGGTCCAAGCACACCAAGACAGTCGCGAAGAGGGCAAGACAAAACCTATTGCCCCTCAGGAGACTGACAAGATTTGGCATAGGTCCTCAGATCCTCTAAAGGTTTTACAGCTGCACCATTAAGAGCCTCATATGGCAACTGCATGGTCTCTGACCGCAAGGCACTACAGAGGGTAATGCATACGGCCCAGTACATCACTGGTTGCATCACTGCCTCATATGGCAACTGCATGGTCTCTGACCGCAAGGCACTACAGAGGGTAAGGGCTAAGGGCTTGTAAGTAAACATTTCACTGTTGTATTCGGTTTATGTGACAAGTGACATTTGATTTGATTATGATCGATAATGTCAAAAGCTGCACTGAAGTCTAACAAGACAGCCCCTACAATAATTTTATCATCCATTTCTATCAGCCAATCATCAGTAATTTGTGTAAGTGCTGTGCTTGTTGTGTGTCCTTTCCTATAATGCAGAGTGTGAATTGGGGGGGGTCTCCATTTTTTCCACTGGACTTCCTATGTTTACACACACTTGCTAAATGTTTTTTTAAGGCCTAATAGTAAAGACATATTTTAACGGTAAAAACATTTATTTGCTTTTAATTTGGCATGAACACAACAAATAGTGATGTTTTCATCTGCAATTTACTTTAAAAAGTAGGCTACCTGCGCATGTTCATCCACTCCAAAATCTTCCCGGCAAAGAGTGCAATGTGCACTGTGCCATTTTGGTTGAATAGAAAGAGACATCTGTTACAAAACACCAAAACGTGTAATGACATGTGGCTATTGTAATTGGGCTGACACTCTTGTAGCCTGAATTAATTGATTCGTCTTGCTGACAAAATGACCTTTTTTTGTAGTAGAAAAGTTGGGTCATCTGAAAAGAGGCTGAGATACGGGACTGTCCCGGGATGACAAGTGCAGTCACATGGAAAACATATGTTTAAACCATGACACAGGGATGGGGGTGTTCGTTTAATTTGGTATACGTTTAATTATATTTACCACTGTAGCAGTGCAAATTGCATTTAAACAAATAGGAGAATGGTTAAATTGTCATTATTTAGAGACCCACCAAAGTTGGGAAAATTACCTTTGTTGCATTTAGGGGATATGTGTCTCATTCAGGGGTCTGAGACCCTGCTGTGTCCCCCGTAGTTCACACTCTGGTTATAGACCCCTCATAGCCGGTTTCTCTCTATAATTCTGCTGCACATGACTCCAGAGCATTACTGGCAGGGTTCAGGCCAGGGGTATATAGCCTACAGGTGTACGATCTTCATTTTAGCCAGTTTGCTACAGCAGGAAATAATCCTGCAGCAATAGGGAATGTGAATTATTAGGTGGCTTCTAATTAATGGCCATTTTTGAAGGGGTTGATACATTTTTCATTATAGAAAATCAAGTCTGAAATTTGAAAGTGGAAAAACAAACATCAGAAGCCTTTTTAAATCTCAAATATACTAATGCACTGCAGGAAAGTCCACCTGCAACAGGGCGATCAAACACATCTGTTTGTGTATGACTAAGGCTGTATGTCCCCTGTCTCCCCGGTCTCTCGACCCCTGATGTAATAATGAAAGCAAAATGCCTCATGATGGGTTATTGTCATAGGTTGTGACACCATCAATTTGGGAAATACTAGTACAGTATGAATACATGAACATCCCACATAACTATTTTCAGCCACTTTGTCCTCCATGTGATTCATGTATTGATAATGTCTATCATAGTGATGGTGGTGCAACCAGTGAGTGACAGGACTAACCCATGATGGATCGTTTAGTTTTCATCATGTATTCAGTCAGTACACACTGTTTTCACCACCAAGATTAACAGTTTACACTGTACATGTTAGGCCTACAGTATGTTGATACAGCTGTCCCTGTACACCTAAAACACAGGGGATCATTCACAACTACTTTATGTTAGCTAAAACACATGGTACCATAACTACTTTGTGTTAGCTTGTTTGCAACCGATTAAACATAGGGGGACCATTCATCCACAACTACTTTGAAGGAAGGGGACAATGCATTGTTAATGTGTTAGCTTAGAGTCAATTCCACTTCCCCAACCCGTACTGTATGTGATTGTATAAACTACAATATTGTGCTGCTGATAGTGAGGAGGAAGCAGACAAATCAGTGTTAACGTTGACTGCTGTTTATGTTTGGCGTTGCCCATTTGCCCTGAATGGGGAAGGAAGTAGGGTACTTAAAACACATTACAGGAGACAGTGACAGTGACCCAAATGGCACCCTATTTACTATATAGTGCACTACCTCTGTATACAAAAGTAGTGCACTACATAGGGAATAGGGTGCCATTTCAGACGCCGACTTAAAGAACTAATGGGTTGAATATAGACTGATTCTTTCCTCGAACACGCTGATCTTGCTTCACATTCTTTAGTATAAAAACAATGTTTTTAACTGCGGTCTTTCTTCAGGTATCAAGATATTACAACAGTCTGTTGAGCAAACTCTCAAAAGCACAGCCTCAGAACCTTAGAGCTCTTTAGTGCAAAACAACAGCTTATTATAGTCAGCTTATTATAGTCAGTGTCAAAAGGGTGATGCTTTTGCAAAACATTTCTAATCTGCACTGACTTCTGCACTGACTAACCACAATTTTTGCCGTATGTATTTCACACTGTTGTTTCTAAGAAATAACATAGCAATAGGAGGATAGTTCACCGCAGAACACAGGATGTGACTGAATCGTTACAAGAGGTTTGAAGTGCTCTGTTCATGTCTGTCTGTACTTACATTATCAAAACACAAGCACTTCACACCACACTATCTTGATATACGGGTCTAATAATTCCTTATGAGTTTCCATGACTTTGAAGAACAAACTCGATAATCATGTTGTTAATGGTTCTAGTCAACATCAGAGGGTATTGTATCAAACAGCTGGATGTAATCCAGGTCAGTGTTACCCGAGGAGAAGAAGCCAACACTGGCCCATGAGCCCACCACCAGAGTTCTCTACCTCCTCTCTGGTGTGGCCTGGTCTGGCCTGGCGGGTGCTTTACCCATGGGAAATAAGTCAGGCTGCCATGCTACCATAAAAATACATCTAGACTTTAAGTTTATTTGTACAGTGACAAATGTAGAGTTCTCCTGTCCTGTGCTATCTGAGAGAATCTTAGACTAGACACAGAATGTTGCAGGGCAGTCTGGACCTCAGCTGACCTGCCCTCACCCTCTACTGTCATGTATGGAGCGGAACCCATAGACTGAGAACATATACAGTAGATACCAAAAGAAGGGGCCCACTCTATGACAAACAAAAATGAGCACGGTACACAGTTCATTTGACGTCATCTTTTTTTGACCCACTTTATAAAGCAACAGCAGCAGCATTATCAAAGTTACTAGTAACCGAGCAGGGAGCTAAATGCAGAGATCAAATGTTGACGATGGGCTTTCTGCCAGATGAGGAATCTTATTACTGACAATTTATATCTGGCTGGCTGTCATCTTCACAAACAAACAGATTCTCAGTTCTGTACACACAGAAACACGCACACGCACACACACACATAAACACACACACGATTATAAATGTAACTTGTGTCACAGTGTATCAGTGGTCTTGATATAAATGGAAGGTTTAATTGTCGTCCAAATAGGCTCTTCCTGCCTACAAGGTTCCCACAGCTGACAGGAACCAGGAAAGATTTTCCCACCAATAGTAGAACTTGACTTTGCTTTGATGAACTTTAACTACATCACAGTAACAATGCATGATCATAAATCAATGTTACAATATTTCGCTGTAATTAACAGACGCTTTGAACATGAATGGCATTCTAGCAAATAAAAAAATAAAAGCTCAAGTTAAAAAGTTGAACTTGCTGGTTCTCAAAGATTTCTCGAGGTCGTTGATCTCAAATGGAGCCAACTGAGCCTGTAACTGAGCATGTTTCCTTGCAGAGATTCTAAACACTATTCTCTATATTTGGAGTTGTTTATAGGACACGTGTCATAGATTGTTTCAAGTTCGGAGGCCACCCCAAACTGAGATACAAACACCTTCTGGACTGTCCACATTTTTCATTTGATGTTAAACACTTTTAGAGCTCTGAGTCAGATTTTGAATAGACAAGTAATAGGGATTTAAAAAAATATTTTAATAAATCATTGGGTGACACATTACCTTTAGCTATACAGAATATCTCACCACCACGCATTTCTATATCCTGCTCTCTCTCCTTTATTCCTTTCTACAGTGTGCAGAGGGGCTGTCAACAGTTTATTTAAATATGTTTTGTTGCAAAAACATCTTACTATCAATGTTCCCTAACAGATTTCACTTGGCTTCCCAAAGTAAGCACTGGTTAGCTGCAGGAACAGGGTTGGCGAGACAATGGCATACAGAGTTTGGGCAGAATATCACCTGTCACAGAGCGAGAGCATGCTCCTCAAATGGTGGTTAATGCGTAGAGTGAAATAAGCGTTCTTATATTTATTTATCAGCTGCTCATATTAAACAGGTGGAGCAGGTTGAAAGTTTCAAATTCCCTCTGCGTACACATCACTGACGATCTGAAGAGGTGCACCCACACAGACAATGTGTTGAAGAAGGCGCAACAGTGCCTATTCAACCTCAGGCGGCTGAAGAAATTTGGTTTGGCACCTAAAACCCTCACACACTTTTACAGATGCACAATTGAGAGCATCCTGTCAGGCTGTATCACAGCCTGGTACGGCAACTTCACTGCCCGCAACCGCAGGGCTCTCCAGAGGGTGGTGAGGTCAGCCCAACACATCACCGGGGGCAAACTACCTGCTCTCCAGGACACCTACAGCACCCGATGTCACAGGCAGGCCAAAAAGATCATCAAGGCCAGCAACCACCCGAGCCACTGCCTGTTCACCCCACTATCATCCTGAAGGCGAGGTCAGTACAGGTGCATCAAAGCTGGGACCGAGAGACTGAAAAACAGCTACTATCTCAAGGCCGTCAGACTGCTAAATAGTCTTCACTAGGCAGCTTCCACACAGTTACGTAAGCCTGCACCTTAGAGGCTGCTGCCCCATATACATAGACTTGAAATCACTGGCCACTTTAATAATGGAACAATAGTCACTTTAATAATGTTTGCTTCACTCATCTCATATGTACAGTTGAAGTCGGAAGTTAAAATACACTTAGGTTGGAGTCATTAAAACTCATTTTTCAATCACTCCACAAATTTCTTGTTAACAAACTATAGTTTTGGCAAGTCAGTTAGAACATCTTCTTTGTAAATGACACAAGTAATTTTTATAACAATTGTTTACAGACAGATTATTTCATTTATAATTCACTGTATCACAATTCCAGTAGGTCAGAAGTTTACATACACTAAGTTGACTGTGCCTTTAAACAGCTTGGAAAATTCCAGAAAATTCTGGAAGGCTAATTGACATAATTTGAGTCAATTGGAGGTGTACCTGTGGATGTATTTCAAGGCCTACCTTCAAACTCAGTGCCTCTTTGCTTGACATTATGGGAAGATCAAAATAAATCAGCCAAGGCCTCAGAATTTTTTTTGTAGACCTCCACAAGTCTGGTTCATTTTTGGAAGCAATTTCCAAATGCCTGAAGGTACCACGCTCATCTGTACAAACAATAGTACGCAAGTATAAACACCCTGGGACCCCGCAGCCGTCATACCACTCAGGAAGGAGACGCGTTCTGTCTCCTAGATATGAACTTCCTTGGGGGGAAAAGTGCACATCAATCCCAGAACAACAGCAAAGGACCTTGTGAAGATGTTGGAGGAAACAGGCATAAAAGTATATATATCCACAGTAAAACAAATCCTATATCGACATAACCTGAAAGGCCACTCAGCAAGTAAGAAGCCACTGGTCCAAAACCGCCATAAAAAAGCCAGACTATGGTTTGCAACTGCACATGGGGACTACGATCATACTTTTTGGAGAAATGTCCTCTGGTCTGATGAAACAAAAATAGAAGTGTTTGGCTATAATGACCATCGTTATGTTTGGAGGAAAAAGGGGGAGGCTTGCAAGCTGAAGAACACCATCCCAACCGTGAAGCACGGGATGGCAGCATCATGTTGTGAGGGTGCTTTGCTGCAGGAAGGACTGTTGCATTTCACAAATTAGATGGCATCATGAGGGAGGGAAATTATGTGGATATATTGAAGCTACATCTCAAGACATCAGTTAAAGATTGGTCGCAAATGGACAATGACCCCAAGCATACTTCCAAAGTTGTGGCAAAATGGCTTAAGAACAACAAAGTCAAGGTATATAGAACATTTTTGGGCAGAATTGAAAAAGCGTGTGCGAGCAAGGAGGCCTACAAACTTGACTCAGTTACACCAGCTCTGTCAGGAGGAATGGGACAAAATTCACCCAACTTATTTTGGGAAGCTTGTGGAAGGCTACCTGAAACATTTGACCCAAGTTAAAGAATTTAAAGTCAATGCTACCAAATACTAATTGAGTGTATGTAAACTTCTGACCCACTGGGAATGTGATGAAAGAAATAAAAGCTGAAATAAATCATTCTCTCTACTATTATTCTGACATTCTTTAAAAAAAGTGGTGATCCAAACTGACCTTAGACAGGGAATTTTTACTCTGATTAAATGTCACGAATTGTGAAAAACTGAGTTTAAATGTATTTTGCTAAGGTGTATGTAAACTTCCGACTTCAACTGTATTCTATTCTAGTGTATTTTAGTCAATGCCACTCTGACGTTGCTCCTCCTAATATTTATATATTCCTTAATTCCATTATTTTACTTTTAGGTTCAGTGTATTGTTGTGAATTGTTAGATATTACTGCACTGTTGGAGCTAGAAACACGAGCATTTCGCTACACCCGCAATAAGATCTGCTAAACATGTGTACAGTTGTGGCCAAAAAGTTTTGAGAATGACACAAATATACATTTTCACAATGTCTGCTGCCTCAGTTTGTATGATGTCAATTTGCATATACTCCAGAATGTTATGAAGAGCGATCAGATGAATTGCAATTATTTGCAAAGTCCCTCTTTGCCATGCAAATGAACTGAATCCCCCAAAAACATTTCCACTGCATTTCAGCCCTGCCGCAAAAGGACCAGCTGACATCATGTCAGTGATTCTCTCGTTAACACAGGTGTGAGTGTTGACGAGGACAAGGCTGGAGATCACTCTGTCATGCTGATTGAGTACGATTAACAGACTGGAAGCTTCAAAAGCTGTGGTGCTTGGAATCATTGTTCCTCCTCTATCAATCATGGTTACCTCAAGAAGTGGGTGGACAAACAAAAACTCACAAATTCTGACAAACTTCAATCATTGATTATGCAAGAATGGGCTGCCATCAGTCAGGATGTGGCCCAGAAGTTAACAGCATGCCAGGGCGGATTGCAGAAGTCTTGAAAAAGAAAGGTCAAAACTGCGAATATTGACTCTTTGCATTAACTTCATGTAATTGTCAATAAAAGCCTTTGACACTTATGAAATGCTTGTAATTATACTTCAGTATTCCATAGTAACATCTGACAAAAGTATCTAAAGACACTGAAGCAGCAAACTTTGTGGAAATTAATATTTGTGTCATTCTCAAAACTTTTGGCCACGACTGTATGTGACAAAAAACATTTTATTTTATTTTAAGCACATGCTCCGCTATAAAACCAAAATAGTGCACCACTAAAGCCTACCAGTTATCATTAAAAAATGGACTGGTGGGAAAACGAGCAAACTCCATTCAAGTGCATACAGATGACATGTATTTTTTACCCTGCCCCTTTTCCTGCCCATTTTTGATAATGGGACGATGTAAATCTAAACACATATTTACATTCACAATGCAGATAGCCCGGGCACTGGTTGGTCGGCCCATTTGAGGTAGTATGTACATGAATGTATAGTTAAAGTGACTATGCATATATGATAAACAGAGGGTAGCAGCAGCGTAAAAAGAGGGGTTGGGGGGGGGGGGGTACACAATGCAAATAGTCCGGGTAGCCATTTGATTACCTGTTCAGGAGTCTTATGGCTTGGGGGTAAAAACTGTTGAGAAGCCTTTTTGTCCTAGACTTGGCACTCCGGTACCACTTGCCATGCGGTAGAAGAGAGAACAGTCTATGACTGTGGTGGCCAGGGTCTTTGACAATTTTTAGGGCATTCCTCTGACACCGCCTGGTGTAGAGGTCCTGGATGGCAGCAGCTTTGCCCCAGTGATGTACGCACTACTCTCTGTAGCGCCTTGCGGTCAGAGGCCGGGCAATTGCCGTACCAGGCAGTGATGCAATGCTCTCGATGTTGCAGCTATAGAACCTTTTGAGGATCTCAGGACCCATGCCAAATCGTTTTAGTTTCCTGAGGGGGAATAGGCTTTGTTGTGCCCTCTTCACGACTGTCTTGGTGTGTTTGAACCATTCTAGTTTGTTGTTGATGTGGACACTAAGGAACTTGAAGCTCTCAACCTGCTCCACTACAGCCTCGTCGATGAGAATGGGGGTGTGCTCGATCCTCCTTTTCCTATAGTCCACAATCATCTCCTTAGTCTTGGTTACGTTGAGGGAGAGGTTGTTATTCTGGCACCACCCGGCCATGTTTCTGACCTCCTCCCTATAGGCTGTCTCGTCGTTGTCGGTGATCAGGCCTACCACTGTTGTGTCGTCAGCAAACTTAATGATAGTGTTGGAGTCGTGCCTGGCCATGCAGTCATCCCTGAACAGGGAGTACAGGAGGGGACTTAGCACGCACCCCTGGGGAGCTCCAGTGTTGAAGATCAGCGTGGCAGATGTGTTGCTACCTACCCTCACCACCTGGGGGTGGCCCGTCAGGAAGTCCAGGATCCAGTTGCAGAGGGAGGTGTTTAGTCTCAGGATCCTTAGCTTAGTGATGAGCTTTAAGGGTACTATGGTGTTGAATGCTGAGCTGTAGTCAATGAATAGCATTGGAGCTTGTATGCAGCTTATATGCAGCTTGTAAGCACGGAGGCCTGGAGATAGTAAAACTTGTTAATTAATAACCAGTTACCATGAGACCGGCAGGCTTTTGCATGACAATAACCTGCTCACAAAATGTCATGACCACCACAGCCCTAGCTCTGAGATGCTTACAAGACAGTAACTTAAACATGTTGACTAGTTCACAGACCAGACTCGCAAGCTATGTGGAGTGTGTATTAAGCATGGTCTGCGTTCCACCACTGCAGTAGCCTTGTTCATGCTTACACTGATATGTTTTATAGCTCAGACAAGCTACATTATCTGGAACATGTGTGTGGTGCACTCCACTGCTGGAATGAACGAGGCTACTGCACTCCACTGCTGGAATGAACAAGGCTACTGCATTCCACTGCTGGAATGAACGAGGCTACTGCATTCCGCTGCTGGAATGAACGAGGCTACTGCACTCCACTGCTAGATGTAGGCTCCAATACAGTTTCTAGGAAGGCATCATGTGTCTCTTCTGGGTTCTGTGTAGGAGCTGCAGTGATATTGTTTTCTGCTGATGAGCTCCAGCTCAGCTTGGTCCTCTGGTTGAGGGAACCCGAGTGGAAAACGCAAAGTGACGCATGTTGCCTCTCCCAGCTGCTTTGTTTCCAGCTAGCGGGGCTATAGCGAGGCTGCCAGGTGGGAGCGTGTCTGTGGCTGGCTGTCTGAGGCAATCCCTGGGCTTTGTGCTTTGTGTTAGCGGGGGCCACACAGAGAGATCCACACTCCATGTCAACCAGCTGGATTTGCAAGTCCTCTTCTGCTCCATAACTCACATGAACTCACATCAGCCCCAGACACACACATTAGTAATGTGATACAGTACACAGACAAACAAGAAACATACCTAATAAGCAGCATTGTCAGACTATCATGCTCATACGGTGAAAGTCAATAACACATTAAGTCATTAGTGCTTGCTATTGCTGCTATCTTCATGTACTTAAGTATCAAAGGGGATTTTCACAGATACTGTACAAATGCTAATTGAACACAGACCAACAGCCACACAATGTACGGTATTCCTAAGTGGTGCATTTGTGGTTTGTTCATGATTGCATTTTTCCACTCCAAAAGAACAAAAACTTTACATGGGTGAGTTGTTTCCCAGTCTATGGGTGAATCCCAAATGGCACCCTATTGCCTACATAGTGCCCTACTTTTAACCAGAGCCCTATGGGCCCCGGTCAAAAGTAGTGCGCTATAGAGGGAATAGGGTGCCATTCGAAACACAACCCTGTTTCTCTGAGATCTCCGTCCAGATACAGTGACTGCCTGGTATAAGGGGCCAGCACAGGCGAAGTGGCAGGGTGTGAATTCAGTAGGAATGTTCCATTGGAAGCCAGACGTTGCATTGGAACGCCGGAAACTCTCATAAATGACTCAATGAAAGGTTGCAGATGGGGTTTCCTCTCTCCCGTTCCTCACCCTTCCTCACCTCATCCTGCCCTTTCCTCTCCCAATCCTTACCCCTTCTTATACCCTATCCCTTCCCTCTCTCCCCCTTCCTCCCCCTTCCTCGACCCTTCCTATTCTTCCTCCCCTCCCCTCCTCTCACCTCTCCTCACCCCTCCCTCTAGTTTCCTAACTGAATTTCAGATCAGTCTGGTCCAAGGGCCATCCCTGTTAGGGCCTAATAAGGCCAGTTTGGGAGTGAACCCAGCCCAACCCAGGCCAAAGCCAGAGCAGAACTGCTCTCTGTTCCCATTGCCCACGCAGAATAGACCCAAGCCAGCCTCGCCAAGGAAGATCCCTCCCTCCCTCCCTGCTATAGTTCAGGCCAGGCATACCCAGAGGACTGGTGGGTAACAGAGGTGATTTGGCCCTTCCATCGGCTCCATGTTAGCAACAGAAATACAGATATACAGTAGGTATTATAGAAGCTTTGTTATTCTAACAAACCACCAGAGCCCTGTGGATTTGTCACATCTTGAGCATGAAGGACTTTCCAAAGACTGTTGTTCTTACAGCGGCAGAAACAAGCCTCACTGAGGAGGAACCCTCCTTGCTACAGGCCATGGCAGGCTAGGCTGAGAAGGGAGCTGAGGGTGAAAGAGAGGTTAACTGTAGGTCATGGATCACACTCACCAGGTCATCAATAACCAGAGCAACTTTACCAACAGACCAACAGACCAACAGACCACATATGTATCAGGGAATAATGTGTGAAAGGGGAGTTGACTTTTGTCTTGTGAAAACAGCCCTGTCCTCGCTTGAGCACACTTGAGTGTGAAAAAAACAAATAAAGAACTCTCAAGAGACAGCACTTAAACTCCCAATATGACATGAGTCAAATGGGAAACTCGTACTCTAGTCCAGAGCCAGTAAACACTAGTAATATACAGAGAACAGACTAGAACAGACCAGGCCAGAGGTGACTGCCACAATACAGTCAGATGGACGCTTTGTTAAGACTACAGTATATGCACTAAATCTGGTCTTAATTTGGGACATGGTTCACTACTGGAAAACAGACAGAAAATGCCCAGGTTTTCCAGAAATCGCAGTTGAAAGGTTCCCGGAATCTGGAGGAAATAAACAGAAAATCCAGAATACTCCAACCAGGACTTCAGGAATGTCTGGGAAATTTGGGAAAGTAACTATACCATTGCTCCTCAGGGAACCAAGGCCATCGACTACTCCTTTCCATTGCACTCTTTTCTGGGTAGTCTTCTCCCGGTCGTTCCACCCAGTGACGGTTTTTCTCAAGCTATGGCCAGCATGAAATACAGTGGGCATCCAATTCCCATGCAGGATACCCCAGCTGGTTTCTGTGGTCTGAGCCGGCTGTTTTGTGGGTACCAAGACTGATTCCTGTATAATTCTACATCAACTCTTCTCTGGCACATAAGGCTTCTGGAGGGACAACATTCTGTTTGTTTTAGATGACAGGGTGTTTGTTGGTGTGGGTTTGAAAAACCTGCATGTTTTTTGTATTTTTATGTTATAATCTCTAGAGCTGAAATGTCAACATGAAATGTCTAAACTACTCTACATCAACTCTTTTCCTGTCTTGTCTTTATTTTCTCTTTTCAAAACAGCCAATTTTATAAGTTAGTGTAACACATACTGCATCTCATGCACTGAGGGTACAACACATTATGAACACCTGCTCTTTCCATTACATAGACTGTCCAGGTAAACCCAGGTGAATGATCCCTATGATCCCTTATTGATGTCACTTGTTAAATCCAATTCAGTTAGTGTAGATGAAGGGGAGGAGACAAGTTAGAGAAGGATTTTTTAAGCCTTGAGAAAATTGAGACATGGATTGTGTGTGTGCCATTCAGAGGGTGAATGGGCAGGGTAAAATATTTAAGTGCCTTTGAATGGGGTATGACAGTAGGTGCCATGAGCATCGGTTTGAGTGTGTCAAGAGCTGCAACGCTGCTGGGTTTTTCATGCTCAACAGTTTCCCATGTGTATCATGAACAGCCCCCCCCCCCAAAGGACATCCAGCCAACTTGACACAACTGTGGGAAGCATTAGAGCCAGCATCCCTGTGGAATGCTTTCGACACCTTGTGAAGTCCACACCCAGACGAATTTAGGCTATTCTGAAGGCAAAAGGGGCTGCACCTCACTATTAGGAAGGTGTTCCTAATGTTTTGTACACTTGGTGTTTATTTCCTCAGTGTGTATAGTCTCTTTACATTTCAAACTACTGGCTCTCCAGCTGTCAGAAAACCTTTCATTCATCTCTTCTTACAACACTTAAACCTTGACATAACAAGGTATTTCAGATCATTTTTTACATTTACAGGAATCTGGAATGTCAAATCGAGATAATCCAGTGATGCTAAATTCAATTTCAGTGTGAAGGCTCCTATCAGTATGTTTACTTTACAAAGGGTTGTTCACTCCATCCCTCCCCTCTCTGCCATTCACAGAGAGCAGGAAGTCTTTCTCTCTATCTATCTCTCTCATCCTCCCCTCTCTCTCTATCTAATAGGGGGATAACACAAACAAATGAGGCCTGCAGGGCGAGCAGTGAAAGCCACCAATACAACACACGACTACACAGCCCCAGCGGTCAGTAAAAGCTGGCATAATGAGGGCCGGAGGACGTGGGTGTGTGTGAGAGAGAGAGTGCGAGCAAGAGGAGGAGGAACATACGGACGCTGCTGCCAACCGCTGTGGCCCACAGCAAGCCTGCGAGCTAGGCAGAATTGAGCAGACACACACACTCGCTCACACACTGGGCCAACAGCTGGCAGTTGTTAACCAGGAGGGCCAAAAGTGACCCCCCCGCCCCTTGCCTACCGATATCTGAACACAGCACACTGCTGTCTCTTGTCCACAGAATAAACATACTGTATTACACACATTATCAAATCAAATTGTATTTGTCACATGGGCATGCTTACTTACGAGCCTTTAACCAACAATGACATTTTAAGAAAATATTTACGAAATAAAGTACATTTTAAAAAGTAACATAATAAAATAACAATAACAAAGCTATATACAGGGGGTACCGGTAGCGAGTCAGTGTGCGGGGTGACAGGTCAGTGGTCCTTTTAACTCTCATAACTACAGTAACTTCTCTCATCCTGCTGGTGTTAAGTCATTTGCGTAGTTTGTCGATTCTATTGGGTGCTTTGATTTAACTGGTATTTTTCTTTGTGATGTATAGGATCTGTCCCAAATGGCACCCTATTCCCTATATAGTGCATTACTTTTGACTAGAGTCCTATAGACCCTGGTCAAAAGTAGGTCACTAAATAGGGAATAGGGTGTCATTTGTGCTGTACATGTAGTTAGACAGCCAACCAATTACTTTCAGACAGTAGAACCACTCTGTACAGCTACAGAGTAAGGATACAGACCTTACAATACCAACATTATTCTAACTAAACCCATGTATCCTGCTGATTTCACAGGTCTTGGTCATAAATGACTTCCCAAAAACTGAGCGAACTGAGCCTTAGATACATTCTTGGTAAACGTTCTCAAAAATATACATTTGAATAGAAGAGAACAGCTGCCTTCCCTTATAGGTTACATCCCAAATGGCATCCAATTCCCTATGGGCCCTGATCAGAAGTAGTGCACTATATACAGAATAGGGTATAATTTTGGACGAAGCCCAAAGATTAGTATTAGGGTAGGATTAAGACCTAGTGTTAAACATGCCACTGTGGATGTGCAGCTACTGTAGTTTACTGTAAAACATGTGTCACTGTTGATGTCTAGCTACTGTAGTTTACTGTAAAACATGTGCCACTGTGGATGTATTGCTACTAATGGTGTAATGGTTCAACAAACCCACAGTTCTGTGCATATTGCGATTTTGGGCTCACGATTCGGTTCGGTTTCAGGGAAAAGTGAAAAATTAAATGCCAACAGTTACTGTAGTTCATTTTTGTTTATTTAAGAAAATTCTGTACAAAGTGTTGGTATTCCTGATTCCATCTATGATCATGAGTCATATAATGCCTGATGAGAGCACCATCAGGAATAACAACACAGTGTATTTTCTTAAATGAAAACACACATTATTCATCAACCAGCCTGGTCTCATAAACTAGACACTAGTGGTGTCTCTCTTGTCGTGATGTGTGTTTTGTCCTATATTTTTACTACATTTATTTGTATTTTTAATCCCAGCCCCCATCCACGCAGGAGGCCTTTTGCCTTTTGGTAGGCTGTCATTCTAAATAATAATTTGTTCCTAACTGACTTTAGTTATATAAAGGTTAAATTAAAAAATGTAAAATAAACTAAAATTAGTATGATATGTTACATTTGGTATGGTTACAGAAGGTTAATTGAGGCAAAAACTAAAGTAGGGTGGTTGGTTGGGGTAGATGGTAACTATATGACGTGAATGTCTAGCAACCCAAAGGTTGTGTGTTTGCTATACATGTCGGGATGCTATTCATGAGGAAATGTTGTTTTCCGTCTCACGATTCCCGAGCATGAAAGGACACAGGGGAAGATCAGTGTGCTGCATGGCTATTTTGATGAAAAAGCGATTCCATCGGATCGAATGGGGGGCTTTTGCACAGATGGGGCTCCATGTATGTCAGAACGGCGGGCAGGCCTCTGCACTCTAGTTATGAATGTGTCTCCCTCTGCCATTGTGACTCATTGCATTATATGATTCCCCGAAAGCAAGTGGTGGCAAAAGAGCTGTGCACAGAACTTGGAGATGTACTGCAGCAGGTAACTTCGACTGTAAACTACATCAAACCACATCCACTGCGCGCACGCCTGCTCGCAAAACTATGTGGAGATATGGGATCAGAGCATGACAATGTTCTGTTTCACATTGAGACTTGTTGAGAGGGGAGTGTTGGAAAGACTTGGTTGACTTTCTGTGTAATGAAAAGAACATTTGTCTCCTTGCCTATGTAACAGAAATATTTGGAAAACTGAACGAACTGAACGCAAGCATCCAGGGGAAATACAAAACATTCTACAGATGAGTGACCGAATCAGTGGATTCAGAGGAAATAATTCTTATTGGAGAGATAGTCTTTCAAAAGCAAACCATACCCCCTTCCCTCAGCCGGGCATGTTTCTAACTGAAAACATCAGTAAGTGTCCCCACACGAGTAATGACTGCTCACCTCAAACACTCGGAAGAGCACTTTGGGACCTACTTCCCAATCAATTTGACTGTGATCCTGGCTCAGTTGAAATGCCGTTAAGTGAAATCGAATAGCTGATCTAGCTGTCATGTGATCGAATGCTTTCACTAGTCACTACGGAGGAGTTTTGTTTCTTGACTCAAAGGGCATACCCTGCAGTCTGCCTCTGAGCATTAATGCCATTTTTAAAACAACTGGGAACTTGAAACTGGGAAATCGCTAACTTCTGACTTCAGTACGATCAAGACAACTGGAAACTTGGAACAAAACAGCCCCGAAAAATAATTTTGAACGGTCATCCAATTTAGGATTCCAACCCTTTCTAAATTTCAGATTTCCGACCTGAAGATCACTGAGGTCATGACTTGACCTCGTATTTTTCTGAGTTCCCAGTTGTCTTAACAGCACCATAAAACGTATGGTACCCTTTTCCAGCTCATATCTGTGTGAAGCTGGATTCAGTGCTCTCATCTGCATTAAAACCAAATATCGATCCAGGCTAGCAGTGATGGCACAGATGAGGTGCGAACTTTGAGAAGCTCCGACGTGACATGCATCAAGCACACCCATCTCTTTTGTGGTGGTGAGGTAAGATACATTATGTCAGACTAATTTGCAATTGACTGTCATAGCCCCACATTAAAAGTATGTGATGGTGAGTTGAGAATACAATCAGAAATACCGTTAGAATGTTTTCCAATTGACTGCCGTAGCCTCAAATAAAAATAAAAACATTGCATAATTTTTTACACATGGTTGTGGTTGCAAGATTTTTCAGATATCAAAATGGGGTTTTGGGCCAAAAAAGTTTTGGAATCCCTGCCCTAATCCCTAACCCATAGCCTAGGTAACATTAGCCAAATATTTACCTAGTTAACGTTAGCCACAACAAATTGGAATCCGTAACATATCATACATTTTGCAAATTCGTAACATATTGTAGAAATTGTAATTCATAACATATCATACAAATTGTAATTCGTAACATATAATACGCAATTAATGATGGACATCAACAACTGAATACATACCATACGGAACGTAGTGTATCATACTAATTGGAGTGTCCCGGATTTAAATGTACTATGTTACTACTACCCCTAAATCCAGGTTGGATTATCAACAACACTAAAATAAAGTGCAATATGCGTGTGAAATCAACATGTAAACATGGCTCAGACATTGTATACTGGCATATGACGGGGTTTCCCAAACTCGGTCCTTGGGACCCCAAGGGGTGCACGTTTTGGTTTTTGCCCTTGCACTACACAGCTGATTCAAATAATAAACTAATCATCAAGGTTTGATCATTTGGATCAGCTGTGTAGTATTAGGGCAAAAACCTTGGGGTCCCGAGCACTCCTTGGGGTCCCGAGGACAGAGTTTGGGAAATGCTGGCCTCTTACAAAGATAAAACGATGCACACTTATGTGAATCTCATAAAGGGGGTGTGTCTGTAACACAGTACTTCTCATTTCGCACTCCGGGGTAATGTGACGAGTTGTCACATTAAACCCCCTAGAGCATTATAAAAAAAATCCCATCAAAATGCATCAGTTTAAGCTACAGATATCCATGGCATCCACCGATGTCACCCTACCATGTTTGCGATTAAAGGTGGCAGAATTAGAGCGATGTTTGTCAGAACATGAGAAATCCCCAAAATCGGTCTTCTGGCGAAAACGTCTGTAGCGTCCGACAGGTTCGGTCTACATACTATTATTATGAGACACTCACGATTACAATGGTGTTCTCCTTTGTGCTCTACGACCCCCACAAGCATCACAGAATTTGTCTGAAGTTGGTACAGCCAATCGGACAACTTCTGTCTGTCGCGTCCGAACAGTTTGGGCTACACACTAATATGACCCCGCTATGGACAGGTAAGTCTTTCACAAATACATACAGTACCAGTCAAAAGTTTGGACACACCTACTTATTCAAGGGTTTTTCTTTATTTTTTACTATTTTCTACATTGTAGAATAATAGTGAAGACATCAAAACTATGAAATAACACATATGGAATCATGTAGTAACCAAAAAATTGTTAAGCAAATCAAAAAAATATACAGTATATATTTGAGATTCTTCAAAGTAGCCACCTTTTGACTCGATGACAGCTTTGCACACTCTTGGCATTCTCTCAAACAGCTTCATGAGGTAGTCACCAGGAATGCATTTCAATTAACAGGTGTGCCTTGTTAAAAGACCATTTGTGGAATTTCTTAGTTTCTTAATTTCTTAATGCTTTTGAGCCAATCAGTTGTGTTGTGACAAGTTAGGAGTGGTATACATATGATTTGGTAATCGAACAAGTACATATTATGGCAAGAACAGATCAAAGAAGCAGAGAAATGACAGTCCATCATTACTTTAAGACATGAAGGTCAGTCAATCCGGAACATTTCAAGAACTTTGAAAGTTTCTTCAAGTGCTGTGGCAAGAACCATCAAGCGTTATGATGAAACTGGCTCTCATAAGGACCGCAACAGGAAAGGAAGACCCAGAGTTACCTCTGCTGCAGAGGATAAGTTCATTAGAGTTACCAGCCTCAGAAATTGCAGCCCAAATAAATGCTTCCCAGAGTTCAAGTAACAGACACATCAACTTCAACTGTTCAGAGGAGACTACGTAAATCAGGACTTCATGGTAAAAAGAAACCACTACTAAAGGACACCAATAACAAGAAGAGACTTGCTTGGGTCAAGAAACACGAGCAATGGACATTAGACCAGTGTAAATGGTTTATTTTGTCTAATGACTCCAAATTTGAGATTTTTGATTCCAACTGCCGTGTCTTTGTCAGTTGCAGAGGACGTGAATGGATGATCTCCGCATGTGTGGTTCCCACCATGAAGCATGGAGGAGGAGGAAGTGTGATGGTGTTGGGGTGCTTTGCTGGTGACACTGATCTTTCTTATATCATTCAAATATAGGACAGACAGTTCAGAACAAACTTCCTTTAGATTTTGGGGGGGGATTATCTCTTTATACATGTATGAAGATGTTATTCAATGTGTTTCTATGGGCTAATAGCAGTGAAAGGCACTGTATGGTCAATCTATATATAATATAAGGTGATACGGCCCCTGCAGAAGTCAGGGCTTCGCAGAGCAGCGCAGAGCTGTTGATTAGAGTTGTTGTGAAGGAAGTTGTCAAGGAAGTGAGTTTGTGTTTATACAGAATCTCCCGCCCCCACCTACCATCAACCAATCATGTCAATGGGGAGCTACACAGAGCTAAACAGAGCCCTCCGCATTTTTACAAAATGTGGGAGGCGCATGGCCATGCAGTATGGAGCTCTATTTGGCCTCTGCATGCCTTTGGAGGCTCCGCAATTGCGTGACCCCCTCCATATGGAGCCTCTGACCACATTTTCGGATCAAACATCAATTGGCTTTAAGGCGAAATTCAATGTTTCATCATATAATATATATATATATATCTTTTTTTTTTATACCTTAAGGGGTCCTAAATTTACAAATCAAATAGCTAAATGATCCTTGGTATGAGCATCTTAAAACAATTCCATATGTTAACCGAATATAACTCAACTGGAGGATCCACTTTCTTAAAAAATGTCACTCCTACTGGACCAAACATATCTTGTTCATAACGATATCTATCAATGCAAGGCTCCAAGCTCCTCACATCACCTTCTACCCCTTTATTTCACCACCAGAACTCGAACTGGCTCCGGCTCACTCTGTTTGAACTTGACACTAATAGTCTTCGACATACCCTCTCCCTTGTTATTGCTAGCTTCAACAGATTCAAACCCATCCTCTGCCTCCCTCAGTCTTTTCAACCTCCTCTTTCTTTCTTTCTTTCTTTCTTTCTTTCTTTCTTTCTTTCTTTCTTTCTTTCTTTCTTTCCCTCCAATCCCCTTCCCCTAAGCAACTACGCAACTGAAAATATTCATGCTCTAAACCCTTGGCCTAGTGTTTTTATTTATTTGTATATTTTTTCATGTATTCATTCCAGTTCACAGTGCGGACCGAACCGAGGTCCCTGTAAGAAACAGTTTGGTACAAATATGTTGCGTTACACCCCTAATTGTTACTATAGTTTACTGTAAAGCATGTGACCCTGTGGATGTTTTGTTAGTGTAGTTTACTGTAAAACATGTGACCCTGTGGATGTTTTGTTAGTGTAGTTTACTGTAAAACATGTCACTGTGGATGTTTTGTTAGTGTAGTTTACTGTAAAACATGTGACCCTGTGGATGTTTTGTTAGTGTAGTTTACTGTAAAACATGTGACCCTGTGGATGTTTTGTTAGTGTAGTTTACTGTAAAACATGTGACCCTGTGGATGTTTTGTTAGTGTAGTTTACTGTAAAACATGTCACTGTGGATGTAATGCCACTGTAGTTTCATAGTTATGTTGAAACAGGAATTTGTGAATTCCAGGATTACTTACTGAACGTTTACATTTTATCATGCCTGGTAGATGCAGTACCTTTACTGAACCAGAAAGAGAACCTAAGCCTCAGCATGCCGCATCACTCTATAGTTTCAGAGTTAAACATACAGCATTTCACCACCTGAAATGTTGTTCAAATGTAACTTTCAAGAATTACAGTTTCTTCATCTCTCACAGGAAGACTTTTGATCAAATAGTCTTCTCTCAACAATGGACAGCACCTGGAGGAGGAGGACAATGAGAACCTTTAGCTTTTACAAAATGAGGAAATGCAAACCAAATGGTAGTGTCTGTCCCCAGTGCCTAACTTTCTACCCTATCCTTTGAGCTCCCCATGGAGGATTCCTGAGATGTCAGCAGCTCAGGCACGCACCCACACACGCACACATTTTCACACAAACACATACTCCCGTGTTCTAAGGGTCATTAGGCCTTCCCAGACCCAGAGGAGAGAGCCTCCAGTGGGGCCTTACATCTGACAGCCTCATATTCAGGGCTGAATAAACAACACCCACTACCTGGTACTCCCTGGGCTCTAACAGTTCTAACAGGGTTGTGATTAGATGGAGTACAGCTATGACCGGAAATTACTTTTTGTAGCAGGTTATGAAAGCATTTTAGCTAACCTTAACCCTTTTACTAACCTTAACTTAACTCGCCTAACCTGCTACTTT
This sequence comes from Oncorhynchus mykiss, assembly GCF_057628025.1. NCBI lineage: Eukaryota > Metazoa > Chordata > Actinopteri > Salmoniformes > Salmonidae > Oncorhynchus > Oncorhynchus mykiss. The sequence goes on from NC_143043.1 coordinate 37,133,701, forward strand.
AATTTTCCTAATCTGCTGCATAATTCTCCTAACCTACTACAAAAAAAAGTCACTTCTGGTCAAAGCTGTATACCACCTAGTCAAAAGCCTTTCACAGCTCAAACAGTTGACATGTGGACCGTCAATGAAACATTATCTTTGAAGAGACCCTTCCTGTGTTTCATTCACATAGAGCTATTGAGACCATGGTCTCATTAGAATATTTCAAAATAGTGACATTTAACCATTGTTGTTATATTGAATGTCACCTAGCCTGACATATTAGTTATATGAGATACATTACTGTCACGCCCTGACCTTAGAGATCCTTTAAATTCTCTATTTGGTAGGTCAGGGAGTGACTAGGGTGGGACATCGATGTTTATATTTCTTTGTTGTCCGAGTATGGTTCCCAATCAGAAGCAGCTGTCTATCATTGTCTCTGATTGGGGATCATACTTAGGCAGCCCTTTTTCCCACCTTCTGTTGTGGGATCTTGTCTTTGGTTGTTGCATGTGTTTGCACTCCTAGCTTTACGTTCGTTGAGTTGTTTATTGTTTTTGGTGGAATATTTAAAATTAAAAGAAAACGTACGCCTCCCACGCTGCACCTTGGTCATCTTTTAACGACGGCCGTTACAATTACGTCTGGTTTAGACAGGCATATGCAGTTTAGCATTGTGTGCTAGTGGACAGCATGATAGGGAATAGAATAGTAACAGTCGATTCCATTTCAACACGGTCAATTTAAATTGAAATCAGGCATAAATAGTAGGTGTATTTATTGTTCTTAGATTGTTGCATACTTACAAAAAGCTCTCTTGAGGTTGATGTGGAGTGGATAACATGTGACCTTTGAGTTAGATTATTGTGTTAGATTCCAGTTCTCTCGGGCCATACACAGAATGTTCTCTGCTTTGATCTGCTTTTCATCAAATCTAGATTATACGCCACATTTATACTAAAACAAGCAGTGCTATCTTTAAGGTGAAGTAAGCCGGTACTCCCAGATACCTCTGGCCATTTAAAAGACCTCACCTCTGTCCATTCTAACTCTCACCCCCAAATTCCAGAAATTCCTTCTGTAAGGTCAGGCCGGTAGGGAAACAAACAGACACAGGAGTAGAGAGCCAGGACCTGCTGCTTCCGTCAGTAAATTGCTGTGACAGGGAGATTTGCCCGTGAAATAAAACTAGGCAGGAACATCTGATAAGTCTGATAGCCAGTCAGTAGAGAGACATTCAACAGAACAGAAGCTGATGTTATGAGGGAGAACGAGAGAGCGAGAGAGACTAGGAGTTAACATCATTGGGCCAGTAACCGAAAGGTCGATGGTGATAAATCTGTCATTATGCCCTTGTGCAAGGAACTTAACCTTAATTGATCATGTAAGATTCTCTGAATAAGAGCGTCTGATAAATTACTTAAATGTAAAGAGGGGGAGAGAGAGACGATAAGGGAGAAACCCCTTTCCCATCATTTTTTGTACCACTTTTTCTCTTCAAATGGATAACATGAAAGGCCCAATGCAGTCATTTTATATCAATATCAAATCATTTCGGGGTAACAATTAACTACCCTACTGTAATAGATTTCCATTCAAATGGGAAATATAGCTGTTTAGCAAAAAAAAAATTCTCAAACATAAATTTGGCTAGGACAGTCTGGGAGTGGTTTGAGTAGTAGGGAAAAACTGAAAACGACACTTTCAGAAAATATGTAATTTTTTACGTGTATGTAGTTAGGGACGACACATACAGTTGTATGTATATATATATATATATATATATATATATATATATATATTTGAAGTCGGAAGTTTACATACACTTAGGTTGGAGTCATTAAAACTAGTTTTTCAATCACTCCACTAATTTCTTGTTAACAAACTATAGTTTTGGCAAGTAGGTTAGGACATCTACTTTGTGCATAACATAAGTCATTTTTACAACAATTGTTTACAGACAGATTATTTCCCTTATAATTCACTGTATCACAATTCCAGTGGGTCAGAAGTTTACATACACTAAGTTGACTGTGCCCTTAAACAGCTTGGAAAATTCCAGAAAATGATGTCATGGCTTTAGAAGCTTCTGATAGGCTAATTGACATCATTTGAGTCAATTAAGGTGTACCTGTGGATATATTTCAAGGACTACCTTCAAACTCAGTATCATCATGGCATCATGGGGAAATCAAAAGAAAAGAAATCAAATCAAAAGAAATCAGCCAAGACCTCAGAAAAAATTGTAGACCTCCACAAGGCTGGTTCATCCTTGGGAGCATTTTCCAAATGCCTGAAGGTACCACGTTCATCTGTACGCATGTATAAACACCATGGGACCACGCAGCCGTCATACTGCTCAGGAAGGAGACGCGTTTTGTCTCCTAGAGTTGAGCGTATTTTGGTGTGAAAAGTGCAAATCAATCCCAGAACAACAGCAAAGGCCCATGTGAAGATGCTGGAGGAAACAGGTACAAAAGTATCTATATCCACAGTAAAACGAATCCTATATCGACATAACCTGAAAGGCCGCTCAGCAAGGAAGAAGCCACTGTTCCAAAACCGCCATAAAAAAAGCCAGATGACGGTTGGCAACTGCACATGGGGACAAAGATGGTACTTTTTGGAGAATTGTCCTCTGGTCTGATGAAACAAAAATAGAAATGTTTGGCCATAACGACCATCGTTATGTTTGGGGGGAAAAGGGGGAGGCTTGCAAGCCGAAGAACACCATCCTAACCGTGAAGCACGGGGTGGCAACATCATGTTGTGGAGGTGCTTTGCTGCAGGAGGGACTGGTGCACTTCACAAAATAGATGGCTTCATGAGGATGGAAACTTATGTGGATATATTGAAAAAAACATCAGGAAGTTAAAGCTTGGTCGCAAATGGGTCTTCCAAATGAACAATGACTCCAAGCATACTTCCAAAGTTGTGGCAAAATGGCTTAAGGACAACAAAGTCAAGGTATTGGAGTGGCCATCACAAAGCTCTGACCTCAACCCTATAGAAAATGTGTGGGTAGAACTGAAAAAGCATGTGCGAGCAAGGAAGCCTACAAACTTGACTCAGTTACACCAGCTCTGTCAGGAGGAATGGGACAAAATTCACCCAACTTATTGTGGGAAGCTTGTGGAAGGCTACCCAAAATGTTTGACCCAAGTTTTTAAAAATTAAGGCAATGCTACCAAATACTAATTTAGTGTTTATAGACTTCTGACCCACTGGGAATGTGTTGAAATAAATAAAAGCTGAAATAAATCATTCTCTCTACTATTATTCTGACATTTCACATTCTTAAAATAAAGTTGTGATCCCAACTGACCTAAAACAGGGAATATTTACTAGGATTAAATGTCAGGAACTGCGAAAAACTGGGTTTAAATATATTTGTCTAAGGTATATGTAAACTTCCGACTTCAACTTTAAGTATAACCCCCCACGTTGCTAGAGAAAGCAGTTTTCACTTTTCATTCATTCCTTTGTAATTAACAAACTAACAATCTCCGGCATAGGAATCCATTCATGGAGACATGCTGCATGCTGTTCTCCTCTGTGTCAGAAGGATTCTACCTCAGAGTGTGGTAAATTACTGTATAGGCTGTGTGCGTGTGTATGTGTGTGTGTGCTTGTGCGTGTATGCTCGAGGGTGCGTTCGTGCATGCGCGCTACTGATGGCTCTGTCTCCGAATGTGGTAAGTGACTGAATGAGAGCGTCTCTGCACATTACAGTATAAATAACTTCACTGGTACATTCATTACCACCTCTGACTCGATTTCACCCCGTAATCTCACTGCACACACAGCTATCACACCGCACACACAGTTTATGACAACCACAGCTAATGTCAAACCATGTCAAAGCATTGGCGTGATCAGCAGGAATCACTGACACCTTCCTGTGAAGAGAAGGTGATGATATTGAGAAAGGTAAGTATCATTAGACCAGAGTCTGTTGTGAAAGTGACAAAATGCACTGAGGTGAAGTTGTCACCTTCCTTCAGTAGACATGTTTGCAGTCATCTGTCGTTGTCTCAGACATTTAGATGATTCAGAAAGAAAAGAAAAAACACTTTCCCTAATTCCTATGGAATAGTCTGGAGATTAACACTCAGTATGGTCACACTTCCTGTGATCATCTGATTGGCTATCACAGCTCAAAGACTTTGTAAGAATTTAGAGGTTATAGAGAATGTACTTGACTTTAAGATCAGTACAGCATCTTTCAGGTGTTCTTGTAGAAACTTCTCAAGGGACTTGAATAACATGGCATATGTATAGAGATGTGTTATGGAGGATAGAGTAGAGAATGGGTTATGTGAGGATGTGTTGTGTGTAGTATTAGGCCTAGGGGATGTTTGCGGGATTGCTTGATGAGTGGATTAAAGGCATGCACGGGAGAGGGAGCAAAAGGCACTATGTACTGAAAAACCACATTATGCATATTAAACCACTGAAGCTGGAGACTCATATCTCCCTCACTAGCTTTAAGCACCAACTGTCAGAACAGCTCACAGATCACTGCACCTGTACATAGCCCATCTGTAAATAGCCCATCCAACTACCTCATCCCCATACTGTATTTATTTATTTATCTTTGCACCCCAGCATCCCAGTATCTCTACTTGCACATTTATCTTCTGCACATCTACCATTCTAGTGTTTAATTGCTATATTGTAATTACTTCGCCACCATTGCCTATTTATTGCCTTACCTCCCTTATCCTACCTCATTTGCACACAATGTATATAGACTTTACCTATTGTATTATTGACTGTATGTTTGTTTATTCCATGTGTAACTCTGTGTTGTTGTATGTGTTGCGCTGCTTTACTTTATCTTGGCCAGGTCGCAGTTGTAAATGAGAACTTCTTCTTAACTAGCCTACCTGGTTAAATAAAGGTGAAACAAAAGTTTTAAACAGTTGGAAATTGCTCCCAAGGATGAACCAGATTTGTGGAGGTCTACAATTTTCTTTCTGAGGTCTTGACTGATTTATTTTGATTTTCCCATGATGTCAAGCAATGAGGCACTGAGTTTGAAGGTAGGCCTTGACATACATCCACAGGTACACCTCCAATTATCTCCAAGTATGTCAATTAGCCTATCAGAAGCTTCGAAAGCCATGACATAATTTTCTGGAATTTTCCAAGCTGTTTAAGGGCACAGTCAACTTAGTGTATGTAAACTTCTGACTTACTGGAATTGTGATACAGTGAATTATAAGTGAAATAATCTGTCTGTAAACAATTGTTGTAAAAATTACTTGTCATGCACAAAGTAGATGTCCTAACCGACTTGCCAAAACTATAGTTTGTTAACAAGAAATTAGTGGAGTGATTGAAAAACGAGTTTTAATGACTCCAACCGAAGTGTATGTAAATGTCAGACTTCAACTGTATATATATATATATATATATATATATATATATACATACAATATATATATATATATCCCATTTGGCATGCCTCTTGTGAATGCGGTTCACAGCAGCACTAACGGATGTGTTGGCTTGACAACTGCGTCTGAGTTTTAATGACCCTTTCCCCCCTCTTCTTCCATGCTGGCTGAATAACTAGCTAGTGAGTAACTTGCTAGCACCAGACCTAGATGAAAGGGGAAATATATAAGTATCTTTGTCATAGATGAATAGGGTAAACTTTTAATTACAGTACCAAGATTGGACACACTTACTCATTCAAGGGTTTTTCTTTATTTTTACTATTTTCTACATTGTAGAATAATAGTGAAGACATAAACTATGAAATAACACATGTGGAATCATGTAGTAACCAAAAAAGTGTTACAAAAAAGTGTCTTTGTGAGACGCAGAGTAGGTGAACGGATTATCTTTGCATGTGTGGTTCCCACCGTGACGCACGGAGGAGGAGGTGTGATGATGTGGGGGTGCTTTGCTGGTGACACTGTCATAGATTTATTTAGAATTCATTGCACACTTAACCAATATGGCTACCACAGCATTCTGCAGTGGTATGCCACGCCATCCTATCTGGTTTGCGCTGAGTGGGACTTCGACCCAACACACCTCCAGGCTGTGTAAGAGCTATTTAAACAAGAAGGAGAGTGATGCAGCAGATGATCTGGCCTCCACAATCACCCAACCTCAACCCAATTAAGATGGTTTGGGATGTGTTGGACCGCAGAGTGAAGGAAAAGCAGCCAGCAAGTGATCAGCATATGTGGAAACTCCTTCAAGACTGTTGGAAAAGCATTCCAGGTGTAGCTGGTTGAGAGAATGCCAAGAGTTTGCAAAGCTGTCATCAAGACAAAGGATGGCTACTTTGAAGAATCTAAAATAAAAAAAAATATTTTGATTTGTTTAACACTTTTTGGCTTACTACATGATTCCAAATGTGTTATTTCATAGTTTTGACGTCTTTACTATTATTCTACAATGTAAAAAACAGTAAAAAAAACTGAAAAACCCTTGAATGACTAAGTGTGTCCAAACTTTTGACTGGTACTTTATGTTTGCTGTCACCCTACAGTCATATGGCACCAGTAGATTAGCTATCTAGCTGTAGAAACCACGCCCCCCTGCATCGCTACCGAACAGTGAACACACCTTCTCCGAAAATGTTTCCTAAACAATACATATTTAAATTAGGTAAGAGAATATCATGTTACCATTGGTGTTTTAAAATGAACGTTAAAAGTGATGTCACGTTGGAGAAGGCGACCAGTAACTTTTTAAAATGTATTTTTTATTTCTGTTTCACCTTTATTTAACCAGGTAGGCCAGTTGAGAATAAGTTCTCATTTACAACTGCAACCTGGCCAAGATAAAGCAAAGCAGTGCGACACAAACAACAACACAGAGTTACATAGTCAATAACACAATAGAAGATTCTATATACAGTGAGTGCAAATGAAGTAAGATTTGGGAGGTAAGGCAATTAATAGGCCGTAGTGGGGAAAAAAATACAATTTAACAAATAAACACTGGAGTGATAGATGTGCAGAAGAGGAATGTGCAAGTAGAGAAACTGCTGTGCAAAGGAGCAATAAAACAAAAAAACAATATGGCTATGAGGTAGTTGGATGGGCTATTTACAAATGGTTATGTACAGGTGCAATGATCTGTAAACTGCTCTGATAGCTGATGCTTAAAGTTAGAGAGGGAGATATGAGTCTCCACTAGAGGGAAAGGCTGCCAAAGGTGGAATTGGCTTTGGGGGTGACCAGTCAAATATACCTGCTAGAGCCTGTGCTACGGGTGGGTGCTGCTATGGTGACCAGTGAGCTGAGATATGACGGGGCTTTACAAAGGCTTAGATGACCTGGAGCCAGTGGGTTTGGTAATGAAAATGTAGCGAGGGCCAGCCAACGAGAGCATACAGGTCGCAGTGGTGGGTAGTATATGGGGCTTTGGTGACGAAACGGATGGCACTGTGATAGACTGCATCCAATTTGCTGAGTAGAGTGTTGGAGGCTATTTTGTAAATGACATCACCGAAGTCAAGGATTGGTAGAATAGTCAGTTTTACGTGGGTATGTTTGGCAGCATGAGTGAAGGATGCTTTGTTGTGAAATCGGAAGCCGATTCTAGATTTATTTTTGGATTGGAGATGCTTAATATGAGTCTGAAAGGAGAGTTTACAGTCTAACCAGACAACTAGGTATTTGTAGTTGTCCACATATTCTAAGTCAGAACCGTCCAGAGTAGTGATGCTAGTCGGGCGGGCAGGTGCGGGCAGCGATCGGTTGAAGAGCATGCATTTAGTTTTACTTGCAAGAGCAGTTGGAGTTAAGAGCAGTTGGAGGCCACAGAAGGAGAGTTGTATGGCATTGAAGCTCGTCTGGCGGTTAGTCAATACAGTGTCCAAAGAAGGGTCAGACGTATACAGAATGGTGTCGTAGAGGTGGATGAGAGAATCACCAGCTGCAAGAGCGACATCATTGATGTATACAGAGAAAAGAGTCAGCCTGAGAATTTAACCCTGTGGCACCCACATAGAGACTGCCAGAGGTCCGGAAACAGGCCCTGCAATTTGACACACTGAACTCTGTCTGAGAAGTAGTTGGTGAACAAGGTGAGGCAGTCATTTGAGAAACCAAGGCTGTTGAGCCTGCCGATAAGAATGTGGTGATTGACAGAGTCGAAAGCCTTGGCCAGATCGATGAATACGGCTGCACAGTATTGTCTTTTGTTGCCTGCGGTTATGATATCGTTTAGGACCTTGAGCGTGGCTGAGGTGCACCCATGACCAGCTCAGAAACCAGATGGCATAGCGGAGAAGGCATGGTGGGATTCGAAATGGTTGGTGAGCTGTTTGTTAACTTGGCTTTTGACGACCTTAGAAAGGCAGGGTAGGATAGATATAGGTCTGTAACAGTTTGTGTCTAGAGTGTCTCCCCCTTTGAAGAGGGGGATGACCGCGGCAGCTTTCCAATCTTTGAGGATCTCAGACGATGCGAAAGAGAGGTTGAACAGGCTAGTAATAGGGGTTGCAACAATTGCGACGGATAATTTTAGGAGGAGAGGGTCCAGATTGTCTTGCCCAGCTGATTTGCAGGGGTCCAGATTTTGCAGCTCTTTCAGAACATCATCTATCTGGATTTGGGTGAAGGAGGAATGGGCAGGCTTGGTCAAGTTGCTGTAGGGGGTGCAGAGCTGTTGACCGGGGTAGGGGTAGCCATGTGAAAAGCGTGGCCAGATGTAGAAAAATGCTTATTCTCGATTATCGCAGACTTATCGGTGCTGACAGTGTTTCCTAGCCTCAGTGCAGTGCGCAACTGGGAGGAGGTGCTCTTATTCTCCGTGGACTTTACAGTGTCCCAGAACTTTTTGGAGTTTGTGCTACAGGATGCAAATTTCTGTTTGAAAAAGCTAGCCTTTGCTTTCCTAACTGCCTGTGTTTATTGGTTCCTAACTTCCCTGAACAGTTGCATATCGTGGGGGCTATTCGATGCTAATGCAGTACGCCACAGGATGTTTTTGTGCTGGTCAAGTGCAGTCAGGTCTGGAGTGACCCAAGGGCTATATCTGTTCCTGGTTTTACATTTGTTGAATGGGGCATGCTTATTTAAGATGGTGTGTAACGCACTTTTAAAGAATACCCATGCATCCACTCCTGACCGAATGAGGTCAATATCTTTCCAGGATACCCAGGCCAGGTCAATTAGAAAGGCCTGCTCGCTGAAGTGTTTTAGGGAATGTTTGACTGTGATGAGGGGTGGTCATTTGACCGCGGACCCATAACGGACGCAGGCAATGAGGCAGTGATCGCTGAGATCCTTGTTCAAGACAGCAGAGGTGTATTTAGAGGGCAGGTTGGTCAGGATGATATCTATGAGGGTTCCCGGGTTTATGGATTTGGGGATGTACCTGGTAGGTTCCATGATTATTTGGGTGAGAGTGAGGGCATCTAGCTTAAATTGTAGGGCGGCCGGGGTTTTCAGCATATCTCGGTTTAGGTAACCTAACAGTACAAACTCTGCAGATATATGGGGGGCAATTCATTCATATATGGTGTCCAGGGCGCAGCTGGGGGCTGAGGGGGGTCTGTAACGAGCTGCAACAGTGAGAGACTTATTTCTGGAAAGGTGGATTTTTAAAAGTAGAAGCTCAAACTATTTGGGCACAGACCTGGATAGCAACTCCACCCCCTTTGGCAGTTCTATCTCTGCAGAAAATGTTATAGTTGGGGATGGAAATTTCATCATTTTTGGTAGCCTTCCTGAGCCAGGATTCAGGCACGGCTAGGACATCAGGGTTGGCAGAGTGTGCTAAAGCAGTGGGGAGAAAAAAAACTTAGGGGGGAGGGCTTCTGATGTTAACATGCATGAAACCAAGGCTTTTACAGTTACAGAAGTCAACAATGATAGCGCCTGGGGAATGGGAGTGGAGCTAGGGGCTACAGGGCCTGGGTTAACCTCTACATCACCAGAGGAACAAAGGAGGAGTAGGATTAGGGTATGGCTAAAGGCTATAAGAGCTGATCGTCTAGTGCGTTGGGGACAGAGAATAAAAGGAGCAGATTTCTGGGAGTGGTAGAATAGATTCAAGGCATAATGTACACACAGCGGTTTGGTAGGATGTGAGTACAGTGGAGGCAAACCTATGCATTGCATGACGATGAGAGAGGTTTTGTCTCTGGAGGCATCAATTAATGTAGGTGAGGTCTCCGCATTTGTGTGGTGTGGGACGATTTTTAGCGTGACTGAGGGCTCTACAGGGAAATTAAGCAATTAAAACTTGCCAAGACAGCAGTAGACAAGGCATATTGACATAAGAGAGAGGCATAAAGCAATCACAGCTAGTTAGCTGGCTAGCTCCTGATGGAAGTTCCAGTTATACGGAAAGAAAATAGCAGAACCATATCACATTGGGTGAGGCGGGTTGCAGGAAAGAATATTTAGTTCGTAGATAGAACTGAGATTAAGATATACGCGAAAAAGACTGGCTATTTACAAGGGATAAGACACAGGATAAGACAAAGACAGATACACACGTCCTACTGCACCACCATCTTGGATTGAGCTACTTTATTAATGTAGAAGCAACTGTAATTTTTCAAATTTGGTCATCATACTTTGATCTGGTTTCCTTCAAATACCATCCAACCTTTAAAATGTGATTCTTTAAGACTATATATTTCATATTTCCTAAGGCCTTCTGTAAAGGGCCTAGTTTTTCCATAATACGATGGTCTGAAACTCATAGGTTACAGGCCTGCATGTCACATTATGCTGGCTTTCAAAAGATGCGTTATTCCGATTAGAACCCAGCCAGAGTGGAGCTATCAAACATTTTGAATTTTTATTCACCCGCAACCTGCATTCAGAATGACTGCCAGGGTTGGGAAGTCTATGCTATGACATTAACTTAAACATCTCAGCTAGAACAACCATTTCAGAAGCGGGTGCAATAAGTCCAAGTAACAGATTGGAATAGTTTAGAAAATGTATGTTATTTATATCTGAGTAGCATACGATTAATTAATCAACTGAACAAAAATATAAACGCAATATAATTTTACTGAGTTACAATTCATATAGGACAATCAGTCAATTGAAAATGTTGTGATGGACATTCCTGCAGTCAGCATTACAATTGCGCGCTCCCTCAAAACTTGGACATCTGTGGCATTGTGACAAAACTGCACATTTTACAGTGGCCTTTTATTGTCCCCAGCACAAGTTGCACCTATGAAATCAGTTCATTGATGTGCCACACCTGTCAGGTTTATGGATTATCTTGGCAAATGAGAAATGCTCACTGACAGGGATGTAAACAAATTTATGCACAACATTTTAGATAAATAAGCTTTTTGTGCATATGGAACATTTCTGGGATATTTTATTTCAGCTCATGAAACTTGGGACTTTACATGTTGTGTTAATATGTATTATGTTCACTATACATGCAACAAATCTACCTGCAACAGAGCATGCTGGAAAATATGATAATGATGGGAGTGGTTTTGGTTATTTTGGTTATTTCCCTCTTGAATCAACACTAGAAATATTATATTGAACAGTCTAAACTAGTTAACACTGGCTAGTTTGCTGTGTGCTATGAAAGAGATCTGCAGACTTCCATACATTTCAATAACCTTTTAAAATTGTAGAACTCTCTCTTTCTCTCTCACACACACATTTTTCAGCACTTCCTGGGACAGTGTACAGAAGGACCCTGTCTCTCCCAACCCTCTCCCAGCCCTGACTTTTTATCTCCCACATTCTTCAGTGCTGGGCCTGGGCCAAACAGGAAGCAGTAGAAGTCAAAGTTCATGTGTGGTATCCCACAGTGTCCATCGGTCCGCATCCCACGTCCCCAAACCCCCTCCAGGGAGTTTCAACCCCCTCCTGCACAACCCTCAGGAACACATGGTATCAACTAGCCCCAGCCTCCCCACACCAAGCATCAATACCAAATACACTTTGGGGCTAATACCAACAAGGATTGTGATCTGATAAAACATAGGAACCACACTTCACTCAATTAACTTTCTCTAGCCACACATCACAATGGCATCAAATAGCCTGAGCTTGCCACACAAAAGGGGCAGCAGGTAGCCTAGTGGTTAGAGCGTTGGACTAGTAACCGAAAGGTTGCAAGATCAAATCCCCAAGCTGTCAAGGTAAAAATCTATAGGTCTGACCCTGAATAAAGCAATTAACCCACTGTTCCTAGGCTGTCATTGAAAATAACAACTTGTTCTTACCTGGCTTGCCTAGTTTAAAAAAAGGTATGATGAATAGGGCTATTATACCAATAGGTGTCTTCAAATAATTGTTACAACAAGATTTCTTATTATTTCACTGACAATCTCTAGATAGTGCTGAGATATTAATGGTAACTTGATGCCAGCTTCCTGTACATTACTGTAAAAGTGAGTAATAAACTAACACAATTATTTACAGTATTTTACTGTAATTTGATAGGATTGGAGCCAGCAGTTTGGCTGCTAGGCATTTGTATATTACAACATATCAATTAAAACAAGGTGTTTAATGTCACTTGCAATTCTAGAGGCCTAGACAAACTGGCTGTGATTACAGGGCAAAAGAGATCCAAAGGACATGGCTTAATATTTAACCATTAAAAGTACTATATTAGCTTTTTCTCAATTCTTACAGGTAAAATGTTCAATGTGTTAAAATACAAACAATTGCAAACAAATCAAAATAGGCTAACCAAATAGTTATCCAGATCTGCCACTAATGCTCCTTATAGGACACATCACTGAACTCTATACTCCTCTGTAAACTGGTCATCTCTGTATACCCATCGCAAAACCCACTGGTTGATGCTTATTTATAAAACCTTATTTGGCGTCACTCCTACCCTATCTAAGATATCTACTGCAGCCCTCATCCTCCACATACAACACCCATTCTGCCAGTCACATTCTGTTAAAGGTCCCCAAATCACACACATCCCTGGGTCGCTCCTCTTTTCAGTTCACTGCTGCTAGGAACAGGAACGAGCTGCAACAAACACTCAAACTGGACAGTTTTATCTCAATCTCTTCATTCAAAGACTCAATCATGGACACTGTCATGACGTTGGCCTGGGGGGTAGGTTTATGACAGTCATAAATACCTCTTCCCCCATTTTCCACTCTCTACCCTCCTAAGGTTACATTTGAAAACCCTTGGTAAAAATAGAGATTCTGGGAACATCAGTAGGTGGGGGGAAATGAACTATATTCTGGTAATCCGTACAATTGAACATATGCGGTGGTACTTAATGAATATGATGTCAGTTCGGTTGTCATCTGAGACATTCTCATCAATGATAAGATGACATAAACTCTACAGTGGAAAATCTACACATCAGAGTTATCGGATTCACATGGAATTATTGTTAAATTTAAATGTTTGAATATGAAATTATTAGCTACTTAATGCTAAGTGTACATAATGTTTTGTCGGGATGTCGATAAACTTACACAAACGCTTGGATTGCTTTCGCTGTAAAACATATTTTCAAAATCTGAGACGACAGATAGATTAACAAAAGGCTAAGCTGTGTTTTGCAATATTGCACTTGTGATTTCATGAATATAAATAATTTTTGTAATATTATTTGAATGTGGCGCTATGCTATTCAGCGGTTGTTGATGACAATTATCCCGCTAAAGGGATGGGTAGCGTCAAGAAGTTAATTAATAAGATAGGGCTGCTCACTCAGTGGCCCACCCACGTGAAGAGACAGAGGTTGTAAACTATGAAACACACCCCTTTTCTCCCTTCCTATATAAAGCCTTGACGACAACATAACTTCCTGTTCCGGGGATGTAGGACGACGGTCCTATGTCAGAATGGTTCAGATAATAACTACAGAACGAAGCCAACATCAGTGTGCGAATGGTATGAACGTTAAACTCTTATTCACTACAGAAGTGAAACCTCCTAGCCATTGAGTTAGCAACCGCAGCTGCAAAAGCTGGTTAGGAAGGAAAAGACAGAGTATCTCATCTACCACACAATGAAATTACTACAACGTATCCAATTGACCCCCAGAGACATTCTTCAAAGGACAAAAGACTCAGTTTGGCAACACGGCCTTCCATCCACCACCAACCTACTGAAGCGCAGCTCAGAGTAAATATTTATTGCATTTTCCTTTTCCAAATGGGCGGTAATTTAGAATGCATAAGATACTGTATTTACGATAGCCCAGCTTCTTCCCTTTGTTCCTCAGTCGTCCCGCTCCTTCACTAAACCCAGCCCCTTTTCTTTTGTGTAACAAGCTGTCATATCTGTTCCACCCGCTAGGGACGTTTCCCTTTATGACGTACAGTGCCTTGCGAAAGTATTCGGCCCCCTTGAACTTTGCGACCTTCTGCCACATTTCAGGCTTCAAACATAAAGATATAAAACTGTATTTTTTTGTGAAGAATCAACAACAAGTGGGACACAATCATAAAGTGGAACGACATTTATTGGATATTTCAAACTTTTTTAACAAATCAAAAACTGAAAAATTGGGCGTGCAAAATTATTCAGCCCCTTTACTTTCAGTGCAGCAAACTCTCTCCAGAAGTTCAGTGAGGATCTCTGAATGATCCAATGTTGACCTAAATGACTAATGATGATAAATACAATCCACCTGTGTGTAATCAAGTCTCCGTATAAATGCACCTGCACTGTGATAGTCTCAGAGGTCCGTTAAAAGCGCAGAGAGCATCATGAAGAACAAGGAACACACCAAGCAGGTCCGAGATACTGTTGTGAAGAAGTTTAAAGCCGGATTTGGATACAAAAAGATTTCCCAAGCTTTAAACATCCCAAGGAGCGCTGTGCAAGCGATAATATTGAAATGGAAGGAGTATCAGACCACTGCAAATCTACCAAGACCTGGCCGTCCCTCTAAACTTTCAGCTCATACAAGGAGAAGAATGATCAGAGATGCAGCCAAGAGGCCCATGATCACTCTGGATGAACTGCAGAGATCTACAGCTGAGGTGGGAGACTCTGTCCATAGAACAACAATCAGTTGTATATTGCACAAATCTGGCCTTTATGGAAGAGTGGCAAGAAGAAAGCCATTTCTTAAAGATATCCATAAAAAGTGCCACAAGCCACCTGGGACACACCAAACATGTGGAAGAAGGTGCTCTGGTCAGATGAAACCAAAATTGAACTTTTTGGCAACAATGCAAAACGTTATGTTTGGCGTAAAAGCAACACAGCTGAACACGCCATCCCCACTGTCAAACATGGTGGTGGCAGCATCATGGTTTGGGTCTGCTTTTCTTCAGCGGGACAGGGAAGATGGTTAAAATTGATGGGAAGATGGATGGAGCCAAATACAGGACCATTCTGGAAGAAAACCTGATGGAGTCTGCAAAAGACCTGAGACTGGGACGGAGATTTGTCTTCCAACAAGACAATGATCCAAAACAAAAAGCAAAATCTACAATGGAATGGTTCAAAAATAAACATATCCAGGTGTTAGAGTGGCCAAGTCAAAGTCCAGACCTGAATCCAATCGAGAATCTGTGGAAAGAACTGAAAACTGCTGTTCACAAATGCTCTCCATGCAACCTCACTGAGCTCGAGCTGTTTTGCAAGGAGGAATGGGAAAAAATTTTAGTCTCTCGATGTGCAAAACTGATAGAGACATACCCCAAGCGACTTACAGCTGTAATCGCAGCAATAGGTGGCGCTACAAAGTATTAACTTAAGGGGGCTGAATAATTTTGCACGCCCAATTTTTCAGTTTTTGATTTGTTAAAAAAGTTTGAAATATCCAATAAATGTCGTTCCACTTCATGATTGTGTCCCACTTGTTGTTGATTCTTCACAAAAAAATACAGTTTTATATCTTTATGTTTGAAGCCTGAAATGTGGCAAAAGGTTGCAAAGTTCAAGGGGGCCGAATACTTTCGCAAGGCACTGTAATTTGTAATCAAGTTATGATTAATTGTGTGTATGTGTAATTCTGTGTGATTAGTTAGGTATTTAGTAAATAAATAATTAATCCCAATTTTGTATTGCTGATTCAACTTGTTAGCCAGGGTTCGTGCAGATAGAATAATTCACAACTTTCAGATGAGACTGAATTAAGGTGATGATTGATATTGACTGCTATTGATGTAAAATATTACTAGGGCTTTAAGAGTTTATTCGGAAGATAACAGCTCTATAAATATTATTTTGTGGTGCCCGACTCTCTAGTTAATTACATTTACATGATTAGCTCAATCAGGTAATATTAATATAGAATAGCATGTCATATTTATAGAATAGCATGTCATATCACTTAATCCGGCATAGCCAAAGACACGACAACACTTACAGACAGTTGTGGCTGCTTTGTGTGATGTATTGTTGTCTCTAACTTCTTGCAATTTGTGCTGTTGTCTGTGCCCAATAATGTTTGTACCATGTTTTGTACTGCTACCATGTTGTGTTGCTACCATGTTGTTGCTATGTTGTGTTGCTACCATGCTGTATTGTCATGTGTTGCTGCCTTGCTATGTTGTTGTCTATGGTCTCTCTTTATGTAGTGTTGTCTCTCTTGTCGTGATGTGTGTTTTGTCCTATATTTATATTGTTTAAAAAACATTTTTTTTAGCCCAGAGCCCAGTCCCCGCAGGTGGTCTTTGCCTTTTGGTAGGCCATCATTGTAAGTAAGAATTTGTTTTTAACTGACTTGCCTAGTTAAATAAATGTAATATATATATATATATATATATATATATATATATATATATATATATATATATATATATATATATATATATATATATATATATACAGTTGAAGTCGGAAGTTTACATACACTTAGGCTGGAGTCATTAAAACTCGTTTCTCAACCACTCTACAAATTTCGTGTCTACAAACTATAGTTTTGCAAGTCGGTTAGTATATCTACTTTGTGCATAACCCAAGTAATTTTTCAAACAATTGTTAACAGACAGATTATTTCACTTATAATTCACTGTATCACAACTCCAGTGTGTCAGACGTTTACATACACTAAGTTGACTGTGCCTTTAAACAGCTTGGAAAATTCCAGAAAATGATGTCATGGCTTTAGAAGCTTCTGATAGGCTAATTGACATCATTTGAGTCAATTGGAGGTGTACCTGTGGATGTATCTCAAGGCCTACCCTCAAACTCGGTGCCTCTTTGCTTGACATCATGGGAAAATCAAAAGAAATCAGTCAAGACCTCAGAAAAAAATTGTAGACCTCCACAAATCTGGTTCATCCTTGGGAGCATTTTCCAAATGCCTGAAGGTACCACGTTCATCTGTACGAACAATAGTAAGCAGGTATAAAGACCATGGGACCATGCAGCCGTCATACCGCTCAGGAAGGAGACACGTTCTGTCTTCTAGAGATGAATGTACTTTGGTGCGAAAAGTGCAAATAAATCCCAGAACAACAGCAAAGGACCTTGTGAAGATGCTGGAGGAAACAGGCACAAAAAATACCTATATCCACAGTAAAACGAGTCCTACATTGACATGACCTGAAAGGCCGCTCAGCAAGGAAGAAGCCACTGCTCCAAAACCACCATAAAAAAGCCAGACTACGGTTTGCAACTGCACATGGGGACAAAGTTTGTACTTTTGGAGAAATGTCCACGGATGAAACAAAAATAGAACTGTTTGGCCATAATGACCATCGTTACGTTTGGAGGAAAAAGGGGGAGGCTTGCAAGCCGAAGAACACAATCCCAACCATGAAGCACGGGGGTGGCAGCATCATGTTGTGGGTGTGCTTTGCTGCAGGAAGGACTGGTGCACTTCACAAAATAGATTGCATCATGAGGACGAAAAATTATGTGAATATATTGAAGCAACATCTCAAGACATCAGTCAGGAAGTTAAAAGCTAGGTCGCAAATTAGTCTTCCAAATGGACAATGATCCCAAGCATACTTCCAAAGTTGTGGCAAAATGGCTTAAGAGGCTAGGTAAAGGCAAGGTATTGAAGTGGCCATCACAAAGCCCTGACCTCAATCCTATAGAAAATGTGTGGGCAGAACTGAAAAAGCGTTTGCGAGCAAGGAGGCCTACAAACCTGATTCAGTTACACCAGCTCTGTCAGGAGGAATGGGACAAAATTCAACCAAATTATTGTGGGAAGCTTGTGGAAGGCTACCTGAAAAGTTTGACCCAAGTTAAACAATTTTAAGGCAATGCTACCAAATAATAATTGAGTGTATGTTAACTTCTGACCCACTGGGAATGTGATGAAAGAAATAAAAGCTGAAATAAATCATTCTCTCAACTATTATTCTGACATTTCACATTCTTTAAAAATGGAGTGATGGTCCTAACTGATCTAAGACTGGGAATTTTTACTAGGATTAAATGTCAGGAATTGTGAAAAACTTAGATAAAATGTATTTGGCTAAGGTGTATGTAAATTTCCAACTTCAACTGTATAGATATACAAATAACGTCAAACAAAAGCAAAAAACAAGCAATCAATTAAAAAAACAATCAGTCCATCAGTCAGTCAATCAGTACACAATGTGTCTGTGTCTTTATGTTTGGGGAGGGGTGGGGTCTGGGCTGGCAATTGTTGTATTGAGGTCGAAGTTGTGGCTGGTTGGTGCTCTGCCCAGGATTGTTTCAGGTGTTGTGCCTAAGACCGGGAGTCATGCTGGTACTGGGACCAGGGCTGCAAACCAGGTTCTGGTGATGGGACTGAGGAAAAACTTAACTGTGAACTAGCAACCATGAACTGGGGCTGGGGCAGGATCTGGGTCTGTAGAGGGGAGGAAGGACAACCTGAGGAGCGGGCAGAGCCACAAGGAAGCCCTAGACCCGAAGATCATCAATCAATCAAATGTATTTATATAGCGCTTTTTACATAAGCCGATGTCACACAGTGCAAGACAAAAACCCAGCCTAAAATCACAAACAGCAAGCAATGCAGATGTAGAAGCATGGTGGCATGAAAAAACTTCCTAGAAAGGCAGGAACTTAGGAAGAAACCAAGAGAGGAATTAGGCTCTGGGGGGTGGCCAGTCCTCTTGTGGCTGTGCCGGATGGAGATTATAACAGTGCATGGCCAAGATGTTCAAACCTTCATAGATGATTAGCAGGGTTAAATAATAATAATCACAGTGATTGTAGAGGGTGCAACAGGTCAGCACCTCAGGAGTAAATGTCAGTTGGCTTTTCAAAGCCGAGCATTCAGAGTAAGGGACAGCAGGTGAGGTAAAGAGAGAGTCGAAAACAGCAGGTCTGGGACAAGGTAGCACGTCCGGTAAACAGGTCAGGGTTCCATATGCAGAACAGTTGAAATTGGAGCATCAGCACGACCCGGTGGACTGGGGACAGCAAGCAGTCATCAGGTCAGGTAGTCCTGAACCATGGTCCTAGGGCTCAGGTCCTCCTGGAGGGGAGGAAGAGAGAATTAGAGGGAGCATACTTAAATTCACACAGGACACCGGATAAGACAGGATAAGTACTCCAGATATAACAGACTGACCCTAGCCCCCTGACACATAAACTATTGCAGCATAAATACTGGAGGCTGAGACAGGAGGGGTCAGGAGACACTGTGGCCCGGTCCAACGATACCCCCGGACAGGGCCAACTAGACAGGATATAACCCCACCCATTTTGCCAAAGCACAGCCCCCACACCACCAGAGGGTTATCTTCAAACCACCAATTTACTACCCTGAGACAAGGCTGAGTATAGCCCACAAAGGTCTCCCCCACGGCATGAACCCGAGGGGGGCGCCAACCCGAAGAGGAAGATCAAGTCAGTGACTCAATCCACCAGTAAGCTAGTGACTCAGCTCCTGTAATAGGGTCAGAGGCTGAGAAACCCAGTGGAGAGAGGGGAACCGGCCCGGCAGAGACAGCAAGGGTGGTTCGTTGCTCCATTCACCTTCACACCCCTGGGCCAGACTATACTCAATCATAGGACCGACGGAAAAGATGAGTCTTCAATAAAGACTTAAAGGTCGAGACTGAGTCTGCGTCTCTCACATGGATAGGCAGACCATTTCATAAAAATGGAGCTCAATAGGAGAAAGCCCTGCCTCCATCTGTTTGCTTAGAAATTCTAGGGACAATAAGGAGGCCTGTGTCTTGTGACCGTAGCATACATACAGTATAGGTATGTATGGCAGGACCAAATCAGAAGGATAGGTAGGAGCAAGCCCATGTAATGCTTTGTAGGTTAGCAGTAAAACCTTGAAATCAGCCCTAGCCTTAACAGGAAGCCAGTGTATAGAGACTAGCACTGGAGTAATTTCTTGGTTCCAGTCAAGATTCTAGCAGCCATGTTTAGCACTAACTGAAGTTTATTTAGTGCTTTATCCGGGATGCCGGAAAGTAGAGCATTGCATTAGTCTAACTTTTCTGCATCATTTTTGGACAGAAAGTTTCTGATTTTTGCAATGCTACATAGATGGAAAAAAGCTGTCCTTGAAATAGTCTTGATATGTTCGTCAAAAGAGAGATCAGGGTCCAGAGTAACACCGAGGTCCTTCACAGTTTTATTTGAGACGACTGTACAACCATCAAGATGAATTGTCAGATCCAACAGAATATCCCTTTGTTTCTTGGGACCTAGAAGTAGCATCTCTGTTTTGTCCGAGTTTAAAAGTAAAAAATGTGCCTCTGTTAGGTTCAAATTTTCAGAGTACAAGCTCAACGGACAATATGAAAGCTTTAAACCAAGTTTATTCTGCCCAGAGGGTCAATACAGCTGCATTAGACAAAAACTTGGTTTCACCTGTGGTAGTATACATATCCCACTTTGGATGGAGTCTCCTCCTTATCACAAAACATTGCATCATTATTGCGAAGCAGGGAGCTGAGTGATATGGGCCTTAAATAGTTCCTCCCCTTATCAGTACTGCTACATGTGATCGTTTCCCCTGCACTCAGCCCCTCACAAGCTTACTTATGGCACCCCCTCATGTCTCTACTTTTCCTAATGATTAATAATATATAAAGCTCAGAAACCAAATCTCTCACCGCCATCCACTTCCTTATGTCTGTTACACGTGGTGATTGATGGTGTCAAAAGCAGCACTAAGGTCTAGGAGCATGAGGACAGATGCAGAGCCTTGGTCTGATGCCATTAAAAGGTAATTTACCACCTTCACGAGTGTAAACAGTGTATGATCGCTGGATCATTATTTTTAAGTCTAATACTGCAGGTAATGGATTTGCCAATGACTAGGGTTTTCAATTTGTCAGAGCAAATGGTGGGAGGCTTCGGCGTCTCAGACCCTGTAACGGGTGGAGGAGAGACAGGAGAATGCTCAGCCTCTGATTCCGACTCGTTGCTTAATATGGAGAACTGGTTGAAAGTTTCTGCCGGCTGAATGAGCGACACCGATTGACCATTCCGACAGCATTTCCTTCCAGAAGCCAACCCAAAAATTGTCCAGCTGCGGGGACTGGATGAGGGGATTTATACTACTATCTTTACTTATTGGTGGTACAGATGCTGTTTCATCCTTTCCTACACTTAAATTACCCTTGCCTAATGATTGCATCTGAAGCTGGGCTTGCAACATGGCTATCCTCACCATAAGGCAATAGTTCTTCTGTATATTATGAGTACAGCGAATGCAATTAGATGGCATAATGTTAATGTTACTACTTAGCTTCGGCTGGTGGAGGTCCTGTAAACATGTCCAGATAAAGTGTCCGGGGTGAAAAAGTTGAATGAAAAAAGTTGAGCGAGGGAGAAATGTAAATATAAAATGGTTATTAAAAAGTAAAAACTGTAAAGTTGGCAGGTAGCAAGTAGCAACAAAGTAGCAACAAACCTCACAGCAGCATGGAAACAAGTCCGGAACTTGTGATCATAAATGACAACACAAATCTCAGCCCGGAGATCAATATGGTGGCACTCCCCTGTGGTCTGCTCGCCCCGGTTGAAGGTTAGCGCCTTGGTCCGTCCTATGCGCCTCTTTCGGTGTTCTGATATTGCGATTGGTGCTGGGTCTGGTGCTAGAACTGCAGAGGGAAGGAAGGACAAGCTGAGGAGCAAGCAGACACACATGGGAGCCCAGGACCCGGAGGTCGGTGATGGTATACCATGTGGCCTGCTCGTTTCGGACATAGGTGTAGATCATTGGTCCTTCCTCCACGTCTCTTCTGGTGTGGTGATGAATGGTTCCTGGTTCTGGCCTGTTTCTGGTTCTGTGAGATGGATAAATGTAGAAAGAGGGAGGGGGAGAGAGATGGAGAGGGAGAATGGGGTGGTGGAGTGTATGTCCATTGGCCTGGGCTAGTGCTGGAGGAGGAGCAATGTGGCAGCAATGCTGGATGCTGGAGGACAGAGGGAACAAATCAGGCCGAGTCCCACCTGGCCACGGAGCACTCACAAACAGTTGGTCAGTTATGTTCAGTTTGGTAGTGCATCCGTGGGGGCAGTTCTCTGTACCTACCTTGTGCTGTCTATGGATGGATTCCTTAGGGTGAAGGTAACCATGAACAGCCATCTGGAGTGTGTCTTTCTGTTCTGAGTGTATTGCCAAGGTCATGGTGATGGGTTACTGCGGGGGTCTGGGTTTTATAATTTTATTGAAGAGGTGGATGAGGGCCTCTAGTGTGTCATTTGTGTTGTTGGGTGATTCTTGGCTGTTCACAGGTCTTGGCGTGCCTCCCCTCACAGGTCTTGGCGTGCCTTGGCGTGCCTCCCCTTTACTGACTTGATGATAGAATGGGGGGGTGCTATGAGGGGTGAAGACGGTTTGAAGGGTCCAGGGGGTCTGAACTGAGGCTGGCTGGCTTGCTGCTGTGCGGGATCAGGGGCAGGAAGGGCTAATGCAGGTGGATCTGGGTCAGTAAGGAGCAGAGGAGAAGAGCCAGGAGCAGTAGGGGGCCAAGGGCAGTTGGTGGTGGGAGGGGGGATCAGGGACCGGAAGGGGCAATCAGAGGAAGTAATGGACTGTGGGGGAAGGGGGTGGTATGGTGAGGGGTCTTGAAGGAGGAGACTGTTTCGCAGAGGGGATAAGGGGTTTTGCGGGTTGTGTTTGCTGCCATCAGTGTTTTGGTTCTCAGGTGGTCTTAGGGGCTGGTCTTTTGTTTGTTTGGTCTTCAGCATTTAGTCATTTTGTCAAGTTTGGGTTGTCATCATTTGACATAGGGGTGTTGAGACAAAATATTTTTTTTCAAGTCTTCCATTAAAGGTTTAGAAAACATCTGTACCCTATACACAAAAAAATTGCCATGTCACTACTACCTCATATCTGTTCAATTGGTACAGCATTGATACTAACGGATGCTACAAACATAGCCATGTAGAAGGCACTCCTTAAAATATGGCAATGAGACAGCAATTCTTTCCCCTCCCACAATCTGTTTTCCACAATGCACCCTAATGACGTTATATTATAATTATATAATTATAAACAGCAAACCAAATTATATTTAGTGTTTTTTATCGCTTGTACTTGAGTACTTTAAAGTCTTCAAAGCTGACAGTTACTACAGGGAAAAACAGATCAAAAGTCCATTATTGACCATACAACCATTGGGTCCAACAAATATATCCTCTTACTAGACACACCTCCAAATATATTAATTAGTCAGAAACGACAATTGTCCCACAATAGTTTGTGAGACAAGGGCATATCCCAAAGAGGCCCGGGCCGGGTCTTTTTACAAAAACGTCTGTTGTGTCCGAATGGTTTGAGCTACAAACTAATAAGAGCTATCTATGAAAATACATCTATGTTTTGCTCTGTGACACTCACAAGCTACACAAGAGTCATTCGAAGGTAAGGGGTTCTTCTACATAGTGTCCATAATACTGTTGCTGTCACAAACTCCAAACTCCACACAGTTGTCACTGACTAGCTGGGTACTCGCTTTTCCCACTGCGTAAACAATCTCTGTACTTACAGCATTAATATAAATACATTTTATATCAGGTTTTTGATTTGGCGGACAATTTATTTTTTATTGACATTTGTCAATAAGACTCATGAATGCAACTGTTTATGTCCAATTGTTGTGTTTTCATTCTAGCCCTGGTTGTCCTGAAAATAAAATGGCAAAACACTTAATTGTGAGGCTAAATATAAGGCCTGGACATGCAGAAATGAAAGTCAGATAAAAGAAAAGCACATTTTTGTTGAGGTCTCAGGACTGAATGGGTTAACAATGGATCATTTTATTGTTCAAATTACAGAACATCTTACAGTGTGGTGTAAAACACATTTACGGTATTTTACTGTGAATTCTACAGTGTTTTACTGTCGAAATTACAGTGTGCAGTATGCTTCCCTTTACCTCCTCAGTCGATAAGACACAGTGTATTATTGTGTGCGTCTCAAATGATACCCCTATATTCTCAACATGGTGCACTACTTTGGACCAGAGCTCTAAGGGCCCTGGTCAAAGGTAGTGCACCACATAGGGAATAGGGGGCCATTTGGGATCCACACAGTGTAATAATACTGAACAGAGCTGATGCTCGAGCCAAACTTTATACAGTCTAAAGGCCAACTAGTCAAGTCTCACAGCTATTTACATTAACTGTTAAACAGTACTGAAGTTTCAGGGAAGGTCAGTTGACTCAGTTGTTATCAGGGAAATGTTGGTTCAATTTCTGCTGTGTAAATCATCCTTAAATCAATGTGGTTCGACTCCAGATATTACAGGTTGTGTTTTGGAGCATGTGGTTCTGGGTGACACGCAAGCAAAATCTCTGCAAATGCAGCATTTTTACAAGAACATCAAAACTGTAAATTGCTATTTTCATGTAAATCATGAAAATAGTACAGTTCAGCATGCCTCTTGGGCGTCTGGCACAATCACTTGTGTAGGTACCAGCATACTTACTTGATTATCATTCTCAACTGCAGCCAAGGGTCAAGAAGTTCTTATCACACACACTGACTTTGACCGGAGCAAGGTGAAGAACACCTTTACTGATTTCACATTCCATTAATATGATGTGTTTTAAGTTATTTCCTTGGTTGTAAAGATATCAGAGTTCCAGCAGTGCCTCTGAGTTATTGGATGATTTAATGTTTTAGTGCAACCATAAATAACTTCCCCAAACACTTTGGTTCCACAGGTCTTGGTTCTACTTCTGTACATGGGGTACCAGAGGGGTGAAGCAGCTAATATGGGCTAAGAGGGGTTCCCAGGTCACATGTTAGCAGACTGGAGGAGACATCTCGCTGGTAATGGAGGACATCTGTTCTTTGGTATTTAGTGTGACTTAAACACAAGAACCACAAGAGCAAACAGCAGAATTCAATGAGCATTCATTCTCACTCACAGAAAAATAAACATAAATGAAACATGGGAGGAGGCCCTTGTGTTTCAATGGTTTCAATGGCCAGATTGTCCAGAATAACTCTTGCATATCATTGTTTGCGAACCCATATGCGTTCACTATACCCTACGGCCTAGGTGATTGAGTTAAGCTGTTAACCTTTTGATTGAATTAAGTGTTCAGAGGTCCCCTTGTGAAAATGGGGTTTGATCTGGCAGCAGCTGAGTGCTGGTTGTGGGAGCAGACCTGGTTTCAAATACTATTTCAAATCGTTCAAATATTTTGACTGTTTGCTCTAGCCTGCCTTCAGTGACAAATCAGCAGAGTTTTCAGTTTTGGAACTATTCTATTGGTCCATTAAGCCAGGCAATCTCAATCAAGCACAAATCAAGTATTTGAGAGAATCTCAATTGCATACTCCTCGCGTCCTCTCTACTCTTGCTGTGCCTCCTTCTCAAAATCCATTGGAGGAGAAGGTCAGAGGGGCGGGACCTCTGGCTTCTCATCCAATGGGTTTTGAGAAGAAGGCGAGGAGCGAGGACGCAAGGAGTATGCAATGAGATTCTCCCTTTGAAACATTTTCTAATACTATTTGAACCCAGGTCTGGGAGCCAATGAGAAAGTTTATCTTGCTGGGTGGTGATGTAGGAATGTAACAGGAATTCAACGGGCAGTGAGCCGAAATAAAGGTCCTTTTAATAGCAATGACATAAATGCCCTTAGGGCGACATCCCCAAATGTCGCCCTATACATACCTATATAGGGCTCCCGAGAGGCGCAGCGGTCTAAAGCACTGCATCTCAGTGTTAGAGGCATCTGAGATGTGATACATTGTTCAATTCCAGGCTGTATCACAACCGTCCGTGATTGGGAGTCCCATAGGGCGAAGCACAATTGGCCCAGCGTCATCCGGCTTAGGGTTTGGCCGGGGTAGGCCATCATTGTAAATAAGAATTTGTTCTTAACTGACTTGCCTAGTTAAATAAAGGTTTAAAAAATACACAGAAACATTTTTGTATCCTTAAGGGTTCTTTGGGAAAGGCAATGGTTCTATGTGGAACCATACTGTCTTAAAGCACCCGTTAAACCCTTCAATGGTTCTTTGCAGTTCAAAAAAAGGTTATTCCCTCTTCTAGTGAAAATTAAAATATTGAGGCAGTGGTTTGTGCACACCTCTTTTTCTGCAAACGGTAAGCGAGACTGCCATTCCAGTTTTTCTAATGTGTTGTCTTATGCTATTACATGTTACATTTCACTACGGCCAGTGTTCCGTGTCTTGTGAAAGAATCACACATGGCCAATTGAGGACTGTTGTTTAAGTCAGTAGCTCTCAATTCCTTCCTCAGAGCTAGCACACCTGATTACATTTGTTAATAAACACAATAATGAAACCCATGTAATAAAAAAATATATAATGTGGCTATTAAACCAGAATTTAAAAAAGAGTATTGGTCTACGAAGAACCTTTGAATTTGAGAAAGCTCCATTATATAACCATTCTTCAAGGTTCTATAAAAAAAGGGTTCTATATAGCCCCAAAAAGGGTTTAAGTAGCGATGTTATGTTTGATACCAGAGCTCCGAGGCATGCTTCGAAATCGCTAAGCAGTTGGCTTCGAAACAGAGTGCCGATGCGTGTATCACTTTATCAGAAGCACATGATCAATTATGTCCAAAGCTTTGTTTTGTCGAACAACCACCTGATTGGTTTGGTATTGGTTTGGTAGAAGACAAAAAGGCTAAAATGCGCATGCTCTCCAGTGTGTGGGACGTCATCTATAATAATTTGGCTTCTTTAAATTATTTTGACCAGCAGGTGCCACTAGTGTACACTGTGTTGATCAAATTGGTTGGTTAAATTGGTTAAATTCTTCAGGAAGCTTAGTTTCCCCATCACTAGTTTTAACCATAGCGGAACCCTTTCTTGGTGCTATATATAACCTTTTTTAATAGAGCCTTAGGAAATGGTTCTTTACAGCACCATACAGGTTCCATTATCCATCATTCCACCTTATGAGCATGGTTCTTAATAGAACCTTAAAAAAAAGAACATTAAAACAGAACATTTTTTAAAGTTGGTATTAGATAGAATGTTACCCTCGTGTGGGGAAAACAACCTGTGGTTACCTAGGTCACCCCATTGGCTCACAGCAAATACTTGACCTTTTTCAAATGCAATGTTCTTGTTATCTGCTTGTTTTAGTCAATTACAAAACTACATTTAAGAAAAGCACATCATGTCTAAAGATTTGTTTTCAACCTTGCCTGCTCTCGAGCATTCTCACTACTTAGAAAAACATAATATTGTGGGGCTTCCTTCATGCCCTTTTCATGATAATGCTAGCAGTCACATGAGTTATCTAACAACTGGAATATCAAGCTAGCCAAGCTACAAAACAAACATACTATACAGCGAGAAGTAGTGAGTGGAGTTACAAACGGACTATATACTAAACAAGTAAAATGTCTTACCTGTGATGAAATGTTTTTCACACATATGCTTGGACACCGGGTCCCCATATTTGTCACTCTCCCACACTTAATGGCCTGAAGCCCTATGATCACTAAGCTTCACAACTGATGCCTGCTGGACTGTTCATTAACACGGTACTTAATTTAGTTTATTTGTCGGCCCGAGCCTCGAACTCAGGCCCTGTGTGTAGCTGACCTGACCCTCTCTGCCCATTCATCACCATGTACCCATTGTTGTTGTCTTAGCTGTTTACCCGTTGTTGTCTTTACCCATTGCTGTTTTAGCTCTCCCAATCAACACATATGATTGCTTTATGCCTCTCTCTAATGTCAGTATGCCTTGTGTACTGTTGTTTAGGGTAGCTCTCATTGTTTTATTTTACTTCGGGGCCTCTAATCACGCTCAACATACCTCAGATAGCTCCTCTGTCCCATCCCCACACATGCGGAGACCGCACCTAGCTTAACTGGCGCCTCCAGAGATGCAACCTCTCTCATCGTCACTCAATGCCTATGTTTACCTCCACTGTACTCGCAACCAACCATATCCTTGTCTTTACATTATGCCCTGAATCTATCCTAACACGGCCAGAAATCTGCTCCTTTAATTCTCTGTTCCCAACGCACTAGACGACCAGTTCTTATAGCCTTTAGCCATACCCTCATCCTACTCCTCCTCTGTTCCTCTGGTGATCTAAAGGTTAACACAGGCGCTCTCATTTGTTGACTTCTGTAACCGTTAAAGCCTTGGTTTCATGCATGTTAACATCAGAAGCCCTCCTCCCTAAGTTTGCTTTTTTCACTGTTTTAGCACACTCCATCAACCCTGATGTCCTAGCCGTGTTTGAATCATGGCTTAGGAAGGCCACCAAAGATTCTGAAATTTCCATCCCCAATTACAACGTTTTCTGTCAAGATAGAACTGCTAAAGGGGGTGGAGTTGCAATCTACTGTAGAGATAGCCTGCAGAGATCTGTCATATTATCCAGGTCTGTGCCCAAACAGTTAGAGCTTCTACTTTTAAAAAACCATCTCTCCAGAAATAAGTCCCTCACTGTGGACGCTTGTTACAGACCCCCCTCAGCTGTGCCTCGGACACCATATGTGACTTGATTGCCCCCCATATATTGTACTTTTAGGTGACCTAAACCTGGATATGCCGGGATATGCTTAACACCAACACTTAACGCTAGATGCTCTCAATCTCACACAAATTATCAAGGAACCTACCATGTACAACCCCAAATTCGTAAACATGGGCACCCTCACAGAAATCATACTGACCAACTTGCCCTCTAAATACACCTCTGCTAATTTCAATCAGGATCTCGGCAATCACTGCCTCATTGCCTGCGTCCGTAATGGGTCCGCGGTCAAACGACCACCCCTTATCACAGTCAAATGCTCCCTAAAACACTTCAGCAAGCAGGCCTTTCTAATCGACCTGGCCCGGGTATCCTGGAAGGATATTGATCCCATCAGTAGAGGATACCTGGTTGTTCTTTAAAAGTGCTTTCCTCGCCATCTTAAAGAAGCATGCCCCTTTCAAAAAATGTTGAACTAAGAACAGACCTGACTGCCCTTGACCAGCACAAAAACATCCTGGGGTGTACTGCATTAGCGTCAAACAGTCCCTGCAATATGTAATTTTTCAGGGAAGTCAGGAACCAATATACACAGTCAGTTAGGAAAGCAAAGGCTAACTTTTTCAAACAGAAATTTGCATCCTGCAGCACTAATTTCAACACGTTTTGGGACACTGTAAAGTCCATGGAGAATAAGAGCACCTCCTGGCTGCCCACTGCACTGAGGCTAGGAAACACTGTCACCACCGACAAATCTACGATAATCGAGAATTTCAATAAGCATTTCTCTACGGCTGGCCATGCATTCCACCTGGCTACCCCAACCCCGGCCAACACCCCCCACAGCAACTGGCTCAAGCCCCCCCTGCTTCTCCTTCACCCAAATCCAGCCAGCTGATGTTCTGGTAGAGCTGCAAAATCTGGATCCCTACAAATCAACTGGGCTAGACATTCTGGACCCTCTCGTCCTAAAATTATCTGCTGCCATTGTTGCAACCCCTATTACCAGTCTGTTCAACCTCTCTTTCGCATCGTCTGAGATTCCTAAAGATTAGAAAGTGGCCGCGGTCATCCCCCTTTTCAAAGCGGGAGACACTCTAGACCCAAACTGTTACAGACCTATATCCATCCTGCCCTGCCTCTCTAAAGTCTTCGAAAGCCAAGTTAACAAACAGATCCCTGACCATTTCGAATTCCACCGTACCTTCTCCGGTATGCAATCCGGTTTCTGAGCTGGTCATGGGTGCACCTCAGCCACGCTCAAGGTCCTAAACGATATCATAACCGCCATCGATAAAAGACAGTACTGTGCAGCCATCTTCATTGACCTGGCCCAAGGCTTTCGACTCTGTCAATCACCGCATTCTTTTCGGCAGACTCAAAATCCTTGGTTTCTCTAATGACTGCCTCGCCTGGTTCACTAACTACTTCTCAGATAGAGTTCAGTGTGTCAAATCAGAGGGCCTGTTTTCCGGACCCCTGGCAGTCTCTATGGGGGTGCCACAGGGTTCAATTCTCAGACTGACTCTTTTCTATGTATATATCAATGATGTCGCTCTTGCTGCAGGTGATTCTCTGATCCACCTCTACGCAGACGACACCATTCTGTATACATCTGGCCCTTCTTTAGACACTGTGCTAACAAACCTCCAAACGAGCTTCAATGCCATACAACTCTTCTTCCGTGGCCTCTAACTGCTCTTAAATGCTAGTAAAACAAAATGCATGCTCTTCAACCGATCGCTGCCCGCACCTTCTCCCCCGACTAGCATCACTACTCTGGACGGTTCTGACAACTACAAATACCTAGGTGTCTGGTTAGACTGTGAACTCTCTTTCCAGACTCATATTAAGCATCTTCAATCCAAAATTAAATCTAGAATCAGCTTCCTATTTTGCAACAAAGCCTCTTTCACTCATCCTGCCAAACATACCCTCGCAAAAACGGACTACCCTACCGACCCTTGACTTTGGCGATGTCATTTACAAAATAGCCTCCAACACTCTACTCAGCAAATTGGATGCATTCTTTTATGGTGCCATCCGATTTGTCACCAAAGCCCCATATATTACCCACCACTGCAAACTGTATGCTCTCGTTGGCTGGTCCTCGCTACATATTTTGTGCCAAACCCACTGGCCCCAGGTAATCTATAAGTTTTTGCTAGGTAAAGCCCCGCCTTAGCTCAGCTGACTGGTCACCATAGCAACACCCACGTAGCATGTGCTCCAGCAGGTATATTTCACTGGTCATCACCAAACCCAACACCTCCTTTGGCCGCATTTCCTTCCAGTTCTCTGCTGCCAATGACTGGAACGAATTGCAAAAATCACTGAAGTTGGAGACTTATATCTCCCTCACTAACTTTAAGCATCAGCTGTCAGAGCAGCTTACCGATAGCTGCAGCTGTACACAGCCCATCTGTAAATTGCCCATCCAACCAACTACCTACCTCATCCCCATATTTGTTTCTGTTTTCTGCTCTTTTGCACACCAGTATTTCTACTTGCACATCCTCATCTGCACATCTACCACTCCACTGTTAATTTCTAAATTGTAATTACTTCGCCACTATGGCCTATTTATTGCCTTACCTCCTTACACTCATTTGCGCACACTGTATACAGATATTTCTATTGTGTTATCGACTGTACGTTTGTTTATCCCATGAGTAACTCGGTATTGTTGTTTTTGTCGCACTGCTCTTGGCCAGGTCGCAGTTGTAAATGAGAACTTGTTCTCAACTTGCCTTCCTGGTTAAATAAAGGTGAAATGTGTATATATATATTTTTTAAAGCCACAGGGCTCTTCTTGCTGGCTTTATTTCCTTAAGTGGGGCACTGCGAACCGTATGTAGGGACTTTTGACCTGGTTACATTTACATTGAATAGCACAGCAGCTTTTAGGCATATTTTGTTATTTCTCTGTAAAAAAAAATTGCAGATGAAGTTGCCTCTTTTACAATGAAGGTCAAAAGGAAATAATGTTTTGTTTTCCCTAATTTGTGGGTCGAGGGGAATTCCTTATTATTACATGAGGATTGACTCGGAGTATTAGCAACAAAAAAGGCTTCTGCTATGGTTACTTGCCAAAGAACCCTTATTTGGCACCATATTGAACCATTTGTTTTTTGCTTGTAGTGCACTGCTTTTGACCAGAGCCAATTGGGCATTGGGTGCCATTTGGGAAGCACACTCTGACTGTACAGGAAACTCATATGTCACATTGTCACAATCGTCTCGATATTCTTTCCACTTATTGTACCATTACTGATTTTTTTTTGTTTTAGATTTGAAAGAGTGGGCTACTTTGGGTTTTTACTGATTTCCATAGACAGCCCCAGGCCTATAAGTGTCCTGTAATTTACAGCTCCAGGCTGTGTTTCTCAGATAAGAAGTGGTGACAGTGCTGATATATACACAATGATTTATACCTAAAGTGGGCTGAGAACTGGGGTTCTCTGATGTCTGCTGTGGCTCAAACTGGTGACTGGTAGATGTAGATCTAAGAACCCCTAGTTTGTCTCTCTATCTCTCTCTCTCGCCCAAAAACCATAACCGCATTGACCTTAAAGTAAAAACAGAATGCAAAATGTTTAATTATGTATATTTGATTGAGATAATGATAACAATTCTATAATAGGAATATTGATATCAGAATAGAAGCACAGAAGCAGTATCTGCGTTATTTGAATGTATAATTACATATTTACATATGAGTCTCAAATTAAGCTGTCATTGACGCCTACTGAATGAATATTTCAAGGAGTACACATCACATCTCTTTTTACAGCCTCACTGCAAGGCAGGCAGAATATGGTCTCCAGATTCAACATAGTCCCTGGGAACCTATAGCTAGTGATGTTACATTTGATACCGGAGCTCCGAGGCATGCATCAAATTCGCTGAGCAGTGTAATTCGAAGCAGTGTGCCGATGTCTGTATCACTTTATGAGAAGCACGTGATCACCTGATTGGTTTGGTATTGGTTTGGTAGAAGACAAAAAGGCTACGCTGCGCACGTGCTACGGTGGGTGGGACGTCATCTACTGTATAGAAATTTGTCTGCTCTAAATTATTTTGACCAGCAGGTGCCACTAGTGTACACTGTGTTGATCAAAGCCTCGAGTAATGAGCCTATTTTGGACACAATTTGCTGGAAAACGTCAATGCTTCAGGAAGCTTAGTTTCCCCATCACTACCTCTAACTAGTGAAGCATGTTTGATACCAGCGCGCCAAGGCATGCGTCACAATTGCTAAGCAATTTACTTTGAAACAGTGTGCCTATAACAATTCAACAGAACAGATGAAATTCAGTGACATTTACTCTCAAGCGTGGACTAAATTAACTTCCAGAAAGACACACCCCTAATAAGCCAAGCCTCCCACTGGGTCATATCTCAAAAACCTAGCATCAACAAACCAACGTTGCTCTTTTAAAAAAAACAACCCAACACCTTCAATACAGCAGTTTGGTCATTTAAACAACACAGTATTTTTTGTGTAAGTTCTCAAAATTTGGCTTTACGAAATACATACTGTGTTCATTTTTTAAAATGATAACATATTCACTTAGTCCATAGATCTAAAAATGGATAAATGCAACAAGTATGTCTCTGTCACTCTATCATTTTGGTACAATGTATCATATTATCAGCTGAAGATCAAACACGGAAATGAATATGTGCGTATGGGTATTCGGACACGGCCAGTGTCTATACAGGTCTACACTTTCAGTGTTAATTGAACACTGGTGCACTTGCTCTGTATCTGTAACGATATGCAGTATAGTACCTACCTCTTATTACTGGCTTAGTTAATACAGCATCATCCACATCTAAGGTTTTCTCTGAATCTGTTTATTATTGCAGGCTGTGGCTCATTTGAATGGTGTAAATGTTAAGTGAAACCGTCCTGCTGTGGTTCCTCGTGGTGCAGGATTATACTCCAAACCAGTCGTAGATCCTCTCACTGGGCCTAGGTGAACCTGCAGAGAATCAATTGAGGGACAAAAACATGAAATGACCAAGTGAACAGGAGCAATTAACCAAGTTGTCTCATGCTCTATGACTACACATAGCAGCAATCAGGATGGGGTTTAGGTAGGAAGGAATGTTATTCTGTTTTCGTGGATCTACCGGTGTGTTCACTCATTAACTTCACAACTGTTCTCATTTCCTCTCCACTTGTTATCAGTCTTGTTATCATTCTCTGTGCATACAGGGTCTTTTCATTGTATGAGGAAATGTTTATGACCTCACATGGCGTAGAACAGGCCTTTGATCAAATACTATTTTAAATTATTTCAAATAATTAAGCTTTGCTTGATGGAGCTTGTCTGGCACGATGGAACCAATATAATAGTCCTAAAACAGCAAACCCCATCTATCTGGTACTCCAGGCAGGCTAAAGCAAATGCTCAGTGTGAAAGATATTGAATAGTATTTGAATCCAGGTCTGATCCTTTCCACACTGATCTGTACAGCTTTTTGCTGAATGCCATTCCCATGCCTTGCACTTAAAAGAGAAGTTTACATACAATCCAAAGCCTATTGAAACTAGTTCAGTGGAGTTTGCCCTCTCCCCCTCATTCTCTATGTAGTGCTGTACCAAAACAGCTGCAAAAACGGGTCACGTGACTCGTGACGTTGCTGGATTTAGGCCTTGCGCCGTTCCGTTGCCAGTGAATTCATGATTCAGAAATCTGCGAAGTGTGGACAAATTTGTTGTTTTATTGAAAGCATTTGGCCGAATTAGCTATTTTTTGTCAAAAGTACTATCAGTTTTGAGTCAGGAAATCTTACTCGTGAGGGAGACCCTGCTATGTAGAAACATCACAATACGCCCTTATATGGAGCTTGATGTTACAGATAAAAATGTTTGGGGGGGTGAGAAGGAGATGGTGTGAAATTTGATAGAGTTTGGCATTCCCAGGTAAAGTTATGCAAAGTAGAAAAAGAGATGGCAGCAAGAGCAAACGACCACCCCTCATCACTGTCAAACGCTCCCTAAAACACTTCTGCGAGCAGGCCTTTCTAATCGACCTGGCCTGGGTATCCTGGAAGGATATTGACCTCATCCCGTCAGTTGAGGATGCCTGGTCATTCTTTAAAAGTAACTTCCTCACAATCTTAGACAAGCATGCTCCGGTCAAAAAATGCAAAACTAAGAACAGATATAGCCCTTGGTTCACTCCAGACCTGACTGCCCTCGACCAGCACAAAAACATCCTGTGGCGGACTGCAATAGCATCAAATAGTCCCCGCGATATGCAACTGTTCAGGGATGTCAGGAACCAATACACGCAGTCAGTCAGGAAAGCAAAGGCCAGCTTTTTCAAGCAGAAATGTGCATCCTGTAGCTCTAACTCCAAAAAGTTCTGGGACACTGTAAAGTCCATGGAGAACAAGAGCACCTCCTCCCAACTGCCCACTGCACTGAGGCTAAGTAACACGGTCACCACCGATAAATCCGTGATAATCGAAAACTTCAACAAGCATTTTTCAACGACTGGCCATGCCTTCCTTCTGGCTACTCCAACCTCGGCCAACAGCTCCGCCCCCCTCCGCAGCTACTCGCCCACGCCTCGCCAGCTTCTCCTTTACCCAAATCCAGATAGCAGATGTTCTGAAAGAACTGCAAAACCTGAACCCATAAATATCAGCTGGGCTTGACAATCTGGACCCTCTATTTCTGAAACTGTCTGCCCCAATTGTTGCAACCCCTATTACCAGCCTGTTCGACCTCTCCTTCGTATCATCTAAGATCCCCAAGGATTGGAAAGCTGCCGCGGTCATTCCCCTCTTCAAAGGGGGAGACACCCTGGACCCAAACTGTTACAGACGTATATCCATCCTGCCCTGCCTATCTAAGGTCTTCGAAAGCCAAGTCAACAAACAGATCACTGACCATCTCGAATCCCACCGTACCTTCTCCGCTGTGCAATCCGGTTTCCGAGCCGGTCACGGGTGCACCTCAGCCACGCTCAAGGTACTAAACAATATCATAACCGCCATCGATAAAAGACAGTACTGTGCAGCCGTCTTCATCGACCTGGCCAAGGCTTTCGACTCTGTCAATCACCATATTCTTATCGGCAGACTCAGTAGCCTCGGTTTTTCTAATGACTGCCTTCCCTGGTTCACCAACTACTTTGCAGACAGAGTTCAGTGTGTCAAATCGGAGGGCATAGTTCAGTGGAGTTTGCCCTCTCCCCCCATCATATATCAATGATGTTGCTCTTCCTGCGGGCGATTCCCTGATCCACCTCTACGCAGACAACACCATTCTGTATACTTCTGGCCCTTCCTTGGACACTGTGCTATCTAACCTCCAAACAAGCTTCAATGCCATACAACACTCTTTCCATGGCCTCCAACTGCTCTTAAACGCTAGTAAAACCAAATGCATGCTTTTCAACCGTTCGCTGCATGCACCCGCACGCCTGACTAGCATCACCACCCTGGATGGTTCCGACCTAGAATATGTGGACATCTATAAGTACCTAGGTGTCTGGCTAGACTGCAAACTCTCCTTCCAGACTCATATCAAACATCTCCAATCCAAAATCAAATCTAGAGTCGCAACAAAGCCTCCTTCACTCACGCCGCAAAACTTACCCTAGTAAAACTGACTATCCTACCGATCCTCGACTTAAGTTTATCACAGTGCTATCCGTTTTGTTAATAAACCACCTTATACCACCCACCACTGCGACCTGTATGCTCTAGTTGGCCGGCCCTCGCTACATGTTCGTCGCCAGACCCACTGGCTCCAGGTCATCTACAAGTCTATGCTAGGTAAAGCTCCGCCTTATCTCAGTTCACTGGTCACGATGGCAACACCCACCCGTAGCACGTGCTCCAGCAGGTGTATCTCACTGATCATCCCTAAAGCCAACACCTCATTCGGCCGCCTTTCGTTCCAGTTCTCTGCTGCCTGTGACTGGAACGAATTGCAAAAATCGCTGAAGTTGGAGACTTTTATCTCCCTCACCAACTTCAAACATCTGCTATCTGAGCAGTTAACCGATCGCTGCAGCTGTACATAGTCTATCGGTAAATAGCCCACCCATTTTTACCTACCTCATCCCCATACTGTTTTTATTTATTTACTTTTCTGCTCTTTTGCACACCAATATCTCTACCTGTACATGACCATCTGATCATTTATCACTCCAGTGTTATTAACCTGCAATATTGTAATTATTCGCCTACCTCTTCATTCCTTTTGCACACAATGTATATAGACTCCCCTTTTTTTTTCTTTTTTTTTCTACTGTGTTATTGACTTGTTAATTGTTTACTTACTCCATGTGTAACTTTGTGTTGTCTGTTCACACTGCTATGCTTTATCTTGGCCAGGTCGCAGTTGCAAATGAGAACTTGTTCTCAACTAGCCTACCTGGTTAAATAAAGGTGGGGGAAAAAAGCTGGTGTTCATCTGAATTTTACACAAGGAATCAAGGGAAGAAGGCACAAAATTTCACTTTTTTCCTCTAAAAGATAGGGAGAGATACAGAAGATGGTTAGTAGCAATTCAAAATAGTTAATATAATGTAAATTGTCTCGTGTGCTCCCTCTCTGGCCTCTAGGTCACCAGGCTGCTCATTAGGGCGTACACCTGTAACCAGCGATAAGCACATAATGACACTCACCTGGACTCCAACATCCTCCTTGATTACCTGCCCTTTATATGTCACTCCATTTGGTTTCTTCCCCAGTCGTCATTGTTCCTGTTCATGTCGGTGTCTGTTCGTGGTTCTTGTTTTTTTAATTTATTAATTAAATGTATTCACACCCCAAACTTGCTTCCAGACTCTCAGCGTACATTGTTACATAAATACTCCTGCAGCCAAACTTACATCACAGCGTGTGTGTAGCAAGTACTTCAGTGACGATGCATTTGAAACTGAAGAATACTAAAAGATACAGCTGTTGCTACTCTATTTCCATGGACTGGATCTGGCCAAAATGCAAAGGCGCGTTTGAGAAGAGAAAGCAAGTCTACAGAGGTACAGCTGAAGTTGGAGGTTTACATACACCTTAGCCAAATACATTTAAACTCAGTTTTTCACAATTCCTGACATTTAACCCTAGTAAAAAATACCCTGTCTTAGGTCAGATAGGATCAGCACTTTATTTTAGGAATGTGAAATATCAGAATAATAGAGATAATAGAGAGAATGATTTATTTCAGCTTTTATTTCTTTCATCACATTCCCAGTGGGTCAGAAGTGTACATACACTCAATTAGTATTTGGTAGCATTGCCTCTGAATTGTTTAACTTGGGTCAATCATTTCAGGTAGCCTTCCACAAGCTCCCCACAATAAGTTGGGTGAATTTTGGCCAATTCCTCCTGACAGAGCTGATGTATCTGAGTCAGGTTTGCAGGCCCCCTTGCTCACACATGCATTTTCAGTTCTGCCCACAAATTGTCTATGGGATTGAGGTCAGGGCTTTGTGATTTCCACTCCAATACCTTGACTTTGCCATTTTGCCACAACTTTGGAAGTATGCTTGGGGTCGTTGTCCATTTGGAATAACCATTTGTGACCAAGCTTTAACTTCTAGACTGATGTCTTGAGATGTTGTTTCAATATAGCAACATCATTTTCCATCCTCATGATACCATCTATTTATTGAAGTGCACCAGTCCCTCCTGCAGCAAAGCACCCCCACAACATGATGCTGCTACCCCGTGCTTCACGGTTGGGATGGTGTTCTTTGGCTTGCAAGCCTCCCCCTTTTTCCTCCAAACATAACGATGGTCATTATGGCCAAACAGTTTTATTTTTGTTTCATCAGACCAGAGGACATTTCTCCAGAAAGTACAATCTTTGTCCCCATGTGCAGTTGCAAACCGTAGTCTGTCTTCTTTATGGTCTTTTGGAGCAGTGACTTCTTCCTTGCTGAGCGGCCTTTCAGGTCATGTCGATGTAGGACTCGTTTTACTGTGGATATAGATACTTTTGTACCTGTTTCCTCCAGCATCTTCACAAGGTCCTTTGCTGTTCTGGGATTGATTTGCACTTTTCGCACCAAAGTACGTTCATCTCTAGGAGACAGAACGCGTCTCCTTCCTGAGCAGTATGGCAGCTGCGTGGTACCATGGTGTATGTACTTGTGTACTATTGTTTGTACAGATGAACATGGTAACTTCAGGCGTTTGGAAATTGCTCCCAAGGATGAACCAGACTTGTAGAGGTCTACAATTTTTTTCTGAGGTCTTGGCTAATTTCTTTTGATTTTCCCATGATGTCAAGCAAAGATGCACTGAGTTTGAAGGTAGGCCTTGAAATACAACCACAGGTACACCTCCAATAGGCTAATTGACATCATTTGAGTCAATCAGAAGCTTCTGAAGCCATGACATAATTTTTTCACATTTTGCCAGCTGTTTAAAGGCACAGTCAATTTAGTGTATGTAAACTTCTGACCCACTGGACTAAGTGAAATAATCTGTCTATAAACAATTGTTGGAAAAATTACTTGTGTCATCCACAAAGTAGATATCCTAACTGACTTGCCGAAACAATAGTTTGTTAAAAATAAATTTGTAGAGCGTTTGAAAAACGAGTTTTAATGACTCCAACCTAAGTGTATGTAAACTTCTGACTTCAACTGTATGTAGCCTAGCCTGATTCTCAAATCAAATCAAATGTTCTTTGTCACATGCGCTGAATACAACAGGTGAC
This sequence comes from Oncorhynchus mykiss, assembly GCF_057628025.1. NCBI lineage: Eukaryota > Metazoa > Chordata > Actinopteri > Salmoniformes > Salmonidae > Oncorhynchus > Oncorhynchus mykiss. The sequence goes on from NC_143043.1 coordinate 37,173,146, forward strand.
CTTGCAGTGAAAGGCTTACTTACAACTGCATTGTTGGTTAAGAGCTTGTAAGAAAAATTCCACAAAAAAGGTAAGAAATTAAAGTAACAGTTGTTCTTATTGTGTTATTACCATTACATCACATTATGTACACATATAGGCCTAGGTGCTTTACAGGTTGTCATATGTATGTTCATATATATATATAGGTTATCACATGTATTTATGACAGGGGGGGTTGAGTAGTAGACATCGTGTTACCTTACATTGCAGAATAGACTATCCCAAAAAGCATTGTGATAATTCAACATAGGTTATAGAGTGTTTTGGGCTAATGTGAAAACATAAAACCCAATAACGGCCCCATTCATTGAGGTTTATGATAAGCGATCATTCAGTAAAGTAAAGTTTAGCTACGTACTCGTTAGATAACTGTCCATTTGGCCCAACCGGAACAGAGGTGCGTCTCCAATTTGTTTTTGTAATACTGAAAAATGTTTCAAGGACACCAGAGTTTGTGGCTAGCAATATCCCCGTGGTCACAAAAGCAAACAAACTGCTCCTCACCATCATTATGTTCCTCCATTTCTGTAAGAATTTTAGTCACATATTTGAATTCGGAGCTCAATTTCCACATTTGCACCACCAGTCTGTGTTGATCCTAAGGATGGGTTGGGGCTGTGGTCGAGCTACTGCTGTGGCTTCGCAGGCTAGAGTGGCAGCGGCCTTCTGAAACGCAAATAAATACGGTTCAATGACACCACTACTGGCGCCCCTCCAGTAGTTTTCTTCATCACTCGCGAGTTTCAGTCATCAGACATAATTTTTTGTATGTTGTCTACTTTGTATAACTAATGTGTAACGTTGTCTTCACTTCTCCGCCAGAAAATCTTTTCATCTGTCAATAAGGACTTAAGGTGCAGTTTCTATGTAGCATCTCCACTGCTGTGGCAGTCGATTACATAAACATTTGTGATTATTTTATATCATTATTTTAAGGTGGAAAAGTACACATTTGCTGACTCAAAGCTGATAGTACTTTTGACATAAAATAGCTAATTTGGCCGTACACTTTCAGTAAAACAACACATTTGTCCACATGCTGCAGATTTCTGAATCATGAACTCACCGGCAACGGATCAGAGCAAGGCCTGCATCCAGCAACGTCACGAGCTACATGACCCGTTTCTGCATCTGTTTTAGTACAGCACTACAGGGAGAGAGCGAGAAGTAGAGGGCAAACTCCACTGAACTAGTTTCAGTGTATGGAACCATTTGGGAGTTTCTGGACTTTGGGTAAACTTCTCATTTTAATAGGGATTATGAGATACAATGTGAGAATGGACAGTCAAGATTCCCACTGGGCACAGAGGTCAAATCGATGTCTATTCCACGTTGGTTCAACATCATTTCATTGATATTACTTGGAGTCAAACATTGTTTGATAAGATGGCGTCGAAGAGGATGGCTGACTTTTTAGATGCTCCTGACCAATATGTGCTATTTTGTTCATTTTTTTGTTTAACTTACTTTGTTAATTATTTTGTACATAATGTTCTATCCTCCAGATTCCTGCTTACAGTACAAGCAAAAACTAAAGCAAGAAGTAACAGTGACTCGCTCAATACGGAAGTGGTCAGATGACGCGGATGCTACACTACAGGACTGTTTTGCTAGCACAGACTAGATTATGTTCAGGGATTCATCCAATGGCATTGAGAAGTATACCACCTCAGTCATCGGCTATATCAATAAGTGCATCGACGACATCATCTCCACAGTGACCATACGTACATACCCCAACCAGAAGCCATGGATTACAGGCAACATCCGCACTGAGCTAAAGGCTAGAGCTGCCACTTTCAAGGAGTGGGACACTAATCCGGACGCTTATAAGAAATTCCACTATGCCGTCAGACGAACCATCAAACAAGCAAAGCATTAATACAGGATTAAGATTGAATCCTACTACACTGGCTCTGACGCTCGAAGGATGTGGCAGGGCTTAAAAACTATTACGGACGACAAAGGGAAACCCAGACGTGAGCTGCCCAGTGACGCGAGCTTATCTAAATAAATGTTATGCTCGCTTCGAGGCAAGCAACACTGAAGCATGCACGAGAGCACTAGCTGTTCTGGATTACTGGTCATGGCTCACATCAACAGCACATTCCCGGATACCCTAGACCCACTCCAATTCGCATACCGCCCCAAAAGATCCACAGATGACGCATTCTCAATCGCACTCTACACGGCCCTTTTCCCACCTGGACAAAAGGAACACCTACGTGAGAATGCTGTTCATTGACTACCGCTCAGCGTTCAACACCATAGTGCCCACGAAGCTCATCACTAAGTCCCGCATTCTCATTGATGGGGCTGTAGTGGAGCAGGTTGAGAGCATCAAGTTCCTTGGTGTCCACATCACCAACAAACTATCATGGTTCAAACACACCAAGACAGTAGTGAAGAGGACACAACAAAACCTTTTCCCCCTCATTAGACTGAAAAGATTTTGCATTGGTCCCCAGATCTTCAAAAAGTTCTACAGCTGCACCATCAAGAGCTGGTATGGCAACTGCTTGGCATCTGACCGTAAGGCACTACAGAGGGTAGTGCGCATGGCCCAGTACATCACTGGGGCCAAGCTTCCTGCCATCCAGGACCTATGTAATATGCTGTGTCAGAGGAAAGTCCATAAAATTGTCAGAGACTCCAGTCACCCAAGTCATAGACTGTTTTCTCTGCTACCGTCAAGTCTAGAACCAAAAAGCTCCTTAACAGCTTCTATCCCCAAGCCATAAGACTGCTGAACAATTAATCAAATGGCCACTGGACTATTACATTGACCCCCCCCCCCCCACCCCATTTGTTTTGTACACTGCTGCTGCTTGCTGTTTATTATCTATGCATAGTCACTTCACCCCTAACTGCATGTGCAAATTACTTGAGCTAATCTGTACCCCGCACACTGACTCGCACCGGTACCCCCTGTATATAGCCTCGTTATTGTGTTAGTTATTTTAATTATTTTTAATTATTTGGTCAATATTTTCTTAACTCTTTTTGAACTGCATTGGTTAAGGGCATGTAAGTAAGCATTTCACAGTTTTATTTTATTTATTTTATTTCACCTTTATTTAACCAGGTAGGCTAGTTGAGAACAAGTTCTCATTTACAACTGCGACCTGGCCAAGATAAAGCATAGCAGTGTGAACAGACAACAACACAGAGTTACACATGGAGTAAACAATAAACAAGTCAATAACACAGTAGGAAAAAAATAGTCTATATACATTGTGTGCAAAAGGCATGAGGAGGTAGGCAATAAATAGGCCATAGGAGCGAATAATTACAATTTAGCAGATTAACACTGGAGTGATAAATTATCAGATGATCATGTGCAAGTAGAGATACTGGTGTGCAAAAGAGCAGAAAAGTAAATCAATAAAAACAGTATGGGGATGAGGTAGGTAAATTGGGTGGGCTAGCTGCTCGGTTAGCTGCTCAGATAGCAGATGTTTAAAGTTGGTGAGGGAAATAAAAGTCTCAGATTTTTGCAATTCGTTCCAGTCACAGGCAGCAGAGTACTGGAAGGAAAGGCGGCCAAAGGAGGTGCAAATGAGTTTTGTACACAGTAAGGTCTACACTTGTATTCGGCGCATGTGACAAAGTTTGATTTTGATTCAACCAGTGTGTGCTCAGTTGGTCACTCTCAAGTATTCAAGAGTGCTAGTTCTCTTGTGAGATCATGTTGGTAGAAACAGTGCAGGGGAGAAAGAGGATTTATTGTGAAATCTGTCCTCAGAGTCGCCAGCGCTATCAACCTGAAGGATGCTCCAATGGAATTTAAACCGAGAGCCTGCTAGACATCATGTTACATTCTCTACTTGACAACTCTTTCCTTAAATACTCAATGTTATAGCCTTCAGTCAGAACAAATCAATCTTGTGTTCTGTTCTGGCGTTTTCTACACATTCAGTGATTCACCCAGTGAGTCATCCATGTGTAACAGTACAAATTTAGACCGTCCCTCGCCCATAGCCGGGCGCGAACTAGGGACCTTCTGCACACATCAACAGTCACCCTCGAAGCATCGTTACCCATCGCTTCACAAAAGCCGCGGCCCTTGCAGAGCAAGGGGAACTACTACTTCAAGGTCTCAGAGCAAGTGACGTCACTGATTGAAACGCTATTTAGCGCCCACGCTAACTAAGCTAGCCGTTTCACATCCGTTACACTCACCCCCCTTTTGACCTTCCTCCTTTTTCCGCAGCAACCAGTAATCCGGGTCAACAGCATCAATGTAACAGTACAAATTTAGACCGTCCCCTCGCCCATACCCGGGCGCGAACTAGGGACCTTCTGCACACATCAACAGTCACCCTCGAAGCATCGTTACCCATCGCTCCACAAAAGCCGGAGCCCTTGCAGAGCAAGGGGAACTACTACTTCAAGGTCTCAGAGCAAGTGACGTCACTGATTGAAACGCTATTTAGCGCCCACGCTAACTAAGCTAGCCGTTTCACATCCGTTACACTCACCCCCCTTTTGACCTTCCTCCTTTTTTTTTTTTTCCCGCAGCAACCAGTAATCCGGGTCAACAGCATCAATGTAACAGTATAATTTTAGACCGTCCCCTCGCCCATACCCGGGCGCGAACCAGGGACCTTCTGCACACATCAACAGTCACCCTTGAAGCATCGTTACCCATCGCTCCACAAACGCCGCGGCCCTTGCAGAGCAAGGGGAACTACTACTTCAAGGTCTCAGAGCAAGTGACGTCACTGATTGAAACGCTATTTAGCGCCCACGCTAACTAAGCTAGCCGTTTCACATCCGTTACACTCACCCCCCTTTTGACCTTCCTCCTTTTTCCGCAGCAACCAGTAATCCGGGTCAACAGCATCAATGTAACAGTATAATTTTAGACCGTCCCCTCGCCCTTACCCGGGCGCGAACCAGGGACTTTCTGCACACATCAACAGTCACCCTTGAAGCATCGTTACCCATCGCTCCACAAACGCCGCGGCCCTTGCAGGGCAAGGGGAACTACTACTTCAAGGTCTCAGAGCAAGTGACGTCACTGATTGAAACGCTATTTAGCGCCCACGCTAACTAAGCTAGCCGTTTCACATCCGTTACACATGTCTATTGATCCCTTCATCAAACCCTGAACACTCCAGACTATGATGAGATTATAAAACCCCAATTACATTTTCAAAGTTTCCCATTAGAATACCGATCATGTCGTCGAACAGTGTCACCATTAGCTAGTTAACAGAAAACATATGTTTATGAAGAGCTGTTCTATTAGCGTCATGGAAGTTTATATCTATTATCCTAGGCTGACTAAGTGAAGTTTATATTCATGGCTGACTAACTGCTTGTTCTCAACAGTTGTATGTCTTAAAAGCTCCTGCTGTTCTTTGACGTGAGAAGACAGAAGAGGCTGCATTTCAAATGGCACCCTAGTCCCTATATAGTGCACTATAAAGGGAATAGGGTGCCCTTTGGGAGGCAAACAGAGATGATTGAGTATATTGCCTACAGCTAAAACCACATTATACTCTTCAGCACACAAGAAGAAGTAGGAAACAGATCAGTCACACATTGTGACCTTATTTGGGCGTGTGGACCAACCCTCTTCCTGTGTTTCCCTGTCTGTGTGAATGAATGAGAGCTCTCAGAATTCCACACACATCAGCTCGGCTAAGACACACACACCACAAACACGCGCACACACATGGCCGCGCACACACACACACACACACACACACGCACACGCACACGCACACATGCACGCGTGTATGTGCTCTGAGTTCACTGTGGGGGCCAATCAGTGTGGCCACAGAGCTGATCTCACTGAAAATGAATATGAAAGACAACTTTCTGGTGACTTATGCCTGGCAGGCAGCTAGACGCGTGGGTAGGGTAGCTTTGCCTCATATAGAGTTTTGCTGGCTGCGAAGGACAAGGGACGTGGGGTCTGTATTCATATTCAGCAGATCAGGAGCTGGATTTTTTTTCGAGAATAAGAGGTGTTTAGTGGGGTAGAATCCTGAGTACTTCGGGGGGACCTCAGGACAGCTATAGTCCAAACCTGGCCATGTAAAATGGCCATGTAAAAAATCCTTCATTCTCTGTTCCTCTGGTCTCTGTTCTTCTTCAAATATGAAATTCTTGGCGTTGTGTTCTAAAAATACAATATTTGAACATTAATCCCACTATTTTGTCAACTATCAGACAGTTACTGGGACAACAGGGTTATGTTTTCTGGCCTGAGAAATGCCTTGGTTCTAAACATGTTTGACAAGGCATTTCCAAACATGACATCTTATGAGATTTCTGACATCTTCTTCATGTCCTCCTACTTATGTCTTCTCCAGAAACACACTCCCCATGTTCCTACCTCATCTTTTATAAACTGAAAGACAGGGACGCTGGATTCACTCAAGCCCCACACAGGAGGCATATATGAACCAAACACACCACACCTCAAACTGACGAGTGGAGGAATCATAATCCTAACTTTTTATGGGAAAATACCCAGATCAAGGAGCTGATAGTACTGACTGACTCTGCCCAGGGGAGGTCAGGCTAGGGGTCCTAGAGGAGGAGATACAGACTGCTTCCCAAATCCCTTTATAGTGCATTACTTTTGACCAAGGCCCATAGGCCCCATGTAGGGTATAGAGTGCTATTTGGGACACGTACGAGATGATTGAGTGTTTTAGTGCAACCGTAAATATAGGGAATATAATGGCAATAGCACCACATAGGGAATAGGATGGGTCCTGGTCAAAATGAGTGCACTATATCGGTACCATTTGGGATGCATTCTCTGTCTGCTGCGTCATGTAGGACCTTCTGTTTGGACTGGGTTTAGACTGGAGGAGGATCCCCAAGGAAAATAAACACACAAACCCCTCCTGTAATCCCTGCTGCTGCAGCTTTGTGTTTGAAGGGGAGTGGAAAACACGGTTTCTACATACAGTCTAGTCCTGAGTCACTATAGCAAGAGCAGACACACAGAAGTGGTCCACTTATTACTGTCTTGCTTTGATTGCTATAAAAAAGCGGGATATAGTTGAGACTGACCAAAGATAAAAATCAACTGAGGATAAACATCTATTTCATGCAGACAGGTTCATAGTACTATATGGTGTGCTGCAGTTCACGCAAATTATATAAATTCACCCCATTTAACCCAATATTACACCACCCAAAAAGGTCAGTGATATTAGACTATCGACTATTGTCGATAAGCTGAATTCCCTCATTGCTTCTTGAATCATCAGCAGCACCAAGAGGTGAAAATGAAGAAACAGTGGTTCTCAAAAAGAGGAACTACATAATGTCCTCTCCTCTCTTCTCTAGAGTGAAACGGTAATCATAGTGAAACGATATCATAACCACCATCGATAAAAGACAGTACTGTGCAGCCATCTTCATCGACCTGCCCAAGGCTTTCTACTCTGTCGATCATCACATTCTTATTGGCAGACTCAATAGCCTTGGCTTCTCAAATGACTCACCAACTACTTCTCAGACAGAGTTCAGTGTGTCAAATCGGAGGACCTGTTGTCCGGACCTCTGGCAGTCTCTATGGGGGTGCCACAGGGTTCAATTCTCGGGCCGACTCTTTTCTCTGAATATATCAATGATCTCGCTCTTGCTGCTGGTGATTCTCTGAGCCACCTCTACACAGACGACACTATTCTGTATACATCTGGCCCCTCTTTGGACACTGTGCTAACAAACCTCCAAACGAGCTTCAACGCCATACAACACTCCTTCCGAGGCGTTTAAATGTAAGTAAACTAAGTAAAACTAAGTGTATGCTCTTCAACCAATTGCTGCCCGCACCCAATCGCCCGACTAGCATCACTACTCTGGACGGTTCTGACTTAGAATATGTGGACAACTACAAATACCTAGGTGTCTGGTTAGACTGTAAATTCTCCTTCCAGACTCATATTAAGCATCTCCAATCCAAAATTAAATCTAGAATCGGCTTCCTATTTCGCAACAAAGCCTCCTTCACTCATGCTGCCAAACATACCCGCGTAAAACTGACTACCCTACCGATCCTTGACTTCGGTGATGTAATTTACAAAATAGCCTCCAACACTCTACTCAGCAAACTGGATGTAGTCTATCACAGTGCCATTAGTTTTATCACCAAAGCCCCATATACTACCCATCACTAGGACCTGTATGCTCTTGTTGGCTGGCCCTCACTACATATTCGTTGCTAAACCCACTGGCTCCAGGTCATCTATAAGTCTATGCTAGGTAAATCCCCGCCTTATCTCAGCTCACTGGTCACCATAGCAACACCCACCCGTAGCATGCGCTCCAGTAGGTATATTTCACTGGTCATTCCCAAAGCCAATACTTCCTTTGGCCGCCTTTCCTTCCAGTTCTCTGCTGCCAATGACTGGAACGAATTGCAAAAATCACTGAAGCTGGAGTCTCATATCCCCCTCTAACTTTAAGCATCTGATATCAGAGCAGCTTACTGATCATTGCATCTGTACATATTCCATCTGTAAACAGCCCACCCAACTACCTCATCCCCATATTATGTATTTTTTTGCTCCTTTGCACCCCAGTATCTCTACATGTACATCATCATCTGCACATCTGTCTCTCCAGTATTAATGCTGAATTGTAATTATTTCGCCTCCATTGCCTATTTGTTGCCTTACCTCCCTACTCTTCTACATTTGCACACACTGTGCATATACAGTGCCTTGCGAAAGTATTCGGCCCCCTTGAACTTTGCGACCTTTTGCCACATTTCAGGCTTCAAACATAAAGATATAAAACTGTATTTTTTTGTGAAGAATCAACAACAAGTGGGACACAATCATGAAGTGGAACGACATTTATTTGATATTTCAAACTTTTTTAACAAATCAAAAACTGAAAAATTGGGCGTGCAAAATTATTCAGCCCCCTTAAGTTAATACTTTGTAGCGCCACCTTTTGCTGCGATTACAGCTGTAAGTCGCTTGGGGTATGTCTCTATCAGTTTTGCACATTGAGAGACTGAAATTTTTTCCCATTCCTCCGTGCAAAACAGCTCGAGCTCAGTGAGGTTGGATGGAGAGCATTTGTGAACAGCAGTTTTCAGTTCTTTCCACAGATTCTCGATTGGATTCAGGTCTGGACTTTGACTTGGCCATTCTAACACCTGGATATGTTAATTTTTGAACCATTCCATTGTAGATTTTGCTTTATGTTTTGGATCATTGTCTTGTTGGAAGACAAATCTCCGTCCCAGTCTCAGGTCTTTTGCAGACTCCATCAGGTTTTCTTCCAGAATGGTCCTGTATTTGGCTCCATCCATCTTCCCATCAATTTTAACCATCTTCCCTGTCCCTGCTGAAGAAAAGCAGGCCCAAACCATGATGCTGCCACCACCATGTTTGACAGTGGGAATGGTGTGTTCAGCTGTGTTGCTTTTACGCCAAACATAACGTTTTGCATTGTTGCCAAAAAGTTCAATTTTGGTTTCATCTGACCAGAGCACCTTCTTCCACATGTTTGGTGTGTCTCCCTTGTGGCTTGTGGCAAACTTTAAACAACACTTTTTATGGATATCTTTAAGAAATGGCTTTCTTCTTGCCACTCTTCCATTAAGGCCAGATTTGTGCAATATACGACTGATTGTTGTCCTATGGACAGAGTCTCCCACCTCAGCTGTAGATCTCTGCAGTTCATCCAGAGCCATGGGCCTCTTGGCTGCATCTCTGATCAGTCTTCTCCTTGTATGAGCTGAAAGTTTAGAGGGACGGCCAGGTCTTGGTAGATTTGCAGTGGTCTGATACTCCTTCCATTTCAATATTATCGCTTGCACAGTGCTCCTTGGGATGTTAAAAGCGTGGAAAATCTTTTTGTATCCAAATCCGGCTTTAAACTTCTTCACAACAGTATCTCGGACCTGCCTGGTGTGTTCCTTGTTCTTCATGATGCTCTCTGCGCTTTTAACGGACCTCTGAGACTATCACAGTGCAGGTGCATTTATACAGAGACTTGATTACACACAGGTGGATTGTATTTATCATCATTAGTCATTTAGGTCAACATTGGATCATTCAGAGATCCTCACTGAACTTCTGGAGAGAGTTTGCTGCACTGAAAGTAAAGGGGCTGAATAATTTTGCACGCCCAATTTTTCAGTTTTTGATTTGTTAAAAAAGTTTGAAATATCCAATAAATGTTGTTCCACTTCATGATTATGTCCCACTTGTTGTTGATTCTTCACAAAAAAATACAGTTTTATATCTTTATGTTTGAAGCCTGAAATGAGGCAAAAGGTCGCAAAGTTCAAGGGGGCCGAATACTTTCGCAAGGCACTGTACTTTTCTATTGTGTTATTGACTGTATGTTTGTTTATGTGTAACTCTGTTGTTGTTTTTGTCACACTGCTTTGCTTTATCTTGGCCAGGTCGCAGTTGTAAATGAGAACTTGTTCTCAGCTGGCCTACCTGGTTAAATAAAGGTTAAATAAATAAATAAATAAAATGGGCCAATGATCCCTGCGGCAGCAGCAGCTGCTATGGTTTGTGAGAGAAGAGCATCTCATGTTGGAGTCTGATTGGCTGGCTGGCTGACTGCTAAACTGCCATGACAACAGCACCCCAGACGACATACTTAGCCACTCATCTAAGCTCCATCATGAAAACAAAGCAACTCCAATCTCTGTGTCACTGGCTGTTCAACCAGAAACTGGAACAGTGTGGATACACCGCCATCTGTTGGTCACATAAACTAGCACACGTACACTAGAGAAATAAAAACGTCAATTTAGAGATTAAGATTAGGTTTGCTAGATTACATTTGACAGATGTAGCTACTATTCCTTGGAAGAATCTCATCGTGAATCTGATAAGATAATGGATGGAACAACAGTGGCTGTCTCTAAGTAGTTTTTGACTACAGCATGTGTTTGTGGGCCAATTATACACCTTCTGGCTTGCTGTTCCAAGTCAGGCTTGGCTCATGTGATCAGCTGACTGTAGGCACACAGCACACTGCCCTCACGCTATCATGACACTGTGACATGCCTGCTGACACCGTGCTGCTAGTGGATGGCTGTGAAGAATGGAGCTGCAATGGATAGCTGCTGTTTTACGGACTCCTGACCAATTATGCTATTTTCTATGTGTTTTTTTGTACATAAAGTTTCCTCCATCATTTCCTATGACGGAAAAGAGCTTCTGGACATCAGAACAGCGACCATTAACCTTGATTTGGATTAGGATTTCTACTTCAGATAGTCTGTGGCACAGGACATACTGCTCACCCCGGACCAGGCCCTAATCTCAGAGACTCGGAAAAGGGAGAGATGGCATTAGAGAGGCCAACTATGTCGGTGAGTACATAATCCTTCTCTACCCTCTGTTCTATTGGCAAATGTACTATCACTGGTGAACAAACTCCATTCGAGACTATTCTATCAACGGGACCTGAAGAGCTGTAATATACTGTTTTTCAGAGTGGTGGCTGAACAAGGACATGGATAACATACATGTATCTGTTTTGTCAATGCATTGGCAGGACAGAACGGCAGCCTCGGGTATGCTCAAGGGAGGTGGTGAGTGTCTCTTTGGTACACAATCTCTAATATTAAAGTCTCAAGGTTCTGCTTGAGATCACCTTATGATAAACTGTAGACCATACTATTTACCAAGAGAGTTTTTATAATAGCAATATATTCCATTTAGCAGACACTTTTATCCAAAGTGACTTACAGTCATGCATTTTCACATACAGGTGGTCCTGGGAATCAAACACACTATCCTGGCATTATAAGCACCAGGCTCTACCAACTGAGCAACAGCGGACCAGCTGTCTATTTACTACCACAAACCGATGGTGGCACTCAACGAGCTGTATAGGGCCATAAGCAAACAAGAAAATGTTCATTCAGAGGTGGGTCTCCTAGTGGCCAGTGACTTTAATGCAGGGAATTCTACCAGCATGTCACCTGTGCAACTAGAGGCAACCAAACTCTAGATCACCTTTACTCCACACACAGAACTGGTCTGATGAAGCAGAGGCTAACCTACAGGACTGTTTCGCTAGCACAAACTGGAATATGTTTGTGGATTAATCCAATGGCTTTGAGGAATTTACCACATCAGTCACCGGCTTCATTAATAAGTGCATCGATGACGTCTTCCCCACATTGACCGTAAGCACATATCCCAACCAGAAGGCTAGAGCTGCCGCTTTCAAGATGCGGGACACTAATCCCGGCACTTATAAGAAATCCCGCTATGACCTCCGACAAGCCATCAAACAGGCAAAGTGTCAATACAATACTAAGATCGATCCTATTACGCTAGCTCTGACGTTCGTTGGATGTGGCAGGGCTTGCAAACTATCATGGATTACAAAGGGAAACCCAGAATTGAGCTGCACAGTGACGCAAGCCTACCAGATGAGCTAAATGTCTTCTATCCTCACACTGAACCAAGCAACACTGAACCATGCATGAAAGCACCATGCATGGTTTTAACCTCTCGTTGACCCAGGCTGTAATACCTACATGTTTCAAGCAGACAAACAAAGTCCCTGTGCCCAAGAAAGCCAAAGTAACCTGTCTAAATGACTATTGCCCTGTAGCACTCACATCTGTTGCCATGAAATGCTTTGAAAGGCTGGTCGGCTCAAATCTACCACATCTACACCAAGAGGAACACCGACACTACCGTTCAAAAGTTTGGGGTCACTTAGAAATGTTCTTGTTTTTGAAAGAAAATCACTTTTTTGTCCATTAAAATAACATCAATTTGATCAGAAATACAATGTAGACATCGTTAATGTTGTAAATGACTATTGTAGCTGGAAACGGCTGATTTTTAATGGAATATTTACATTGGCGTACAGAGGCCCATTATCATCAACCATCACTCCTGTGTTCCAATGGCACATTGTGTTAGCTAATCCAAGTTTATAATTTTAAAAGGCTAATTGATCATTAGAAAATCCCTTTGCAATTATGTTAGCACAGCTGAAAACTGTTGTTCTGATTAAAGAAGAAATACAACTGACCTTCTTTAGACTATTTGAGTATCTGGAGCATCAGCATTTGTGGGTTCGATTACAGGCTCAAAATGGCCAGAAAAAAAAAACGTTCTTCTCAAACTCGTCAGTCTATTCTTGTTCTGAGAAATGAAGGCTATTCCATGTGAGAAAATGCCAAGAAACTGAAGATCTGGTACAACGCTGTGTACTACTCCCATCACAGAACAGGGCAAACTGGCTCTAAGCAGAATAGAAGGATGAGTGGGAGGCCCCGGTGCACAACTGTGCAAGAGGACAAGTACATTAGAGTGTCTAGTTTGAGAAACAGATGCCTCACTAGTCCTCATCTGGCAGCTTCATTAAATAGCACCCGCAAAACACCAGTCTCAACGTCAACAGTGAAGAGGCGACTCCGGGATGCTGTACTTCTAGGCACAGTTGCAAAGAAAAATACATATCTCAGACTGGCCAATAAAAATAAAAGATTAAGATGGGCAAAAGAATACAGTCACTGGACAGAGGAACTCTGCCTAGAAGGCCAGCATCCCGGAGTCGCCTCTTCACTGTCTACGTTGAGACTAGTGTTTTGCGGGTACTGTACTACAGAGTGTAATATGTACGGCCCAGTATATCACTGGGGCTGAGCTCCCTGCCATCTCAGAACTCTATACCAGGAAGTGTCAGAGGAAGTCCCTAAAATCTGTCAAAGACTCCAGCCACCCAAGTCATAGACTCTCTCTGCTACCACACGGCAAGTCTGAAACCAACAGAACCCTGAAAACCTTATACCCCAAGCCATGAGGCTGCTATATAGTTTGTTAAATAGTTAAATTAATACATAGCTGGACAATTTGCATGGACCCGTTTTGAACTAACACGTTTCCACAGCTCCAGACTCCAACGGGGTGAGCTTTACACCACTCCAACCGACGCTTGGCATTGCGCATGGTGATCTTAGGCTTGTTTGCGGCTGCTCGGCCATGGAAACCAATATCATGAAGCTCCTGGCGAACAGTTCTTGTGCTGACATTGCTTCCAGAGGCCGTTTGGAACTCGGTAGTGAGTGTTAAACTGAGGACAGACTATTTTTACTCGCTACGCACTTCAGCACTCTGTGGTCCCATTCTGTGAGCTTGTGTGGCCTACCACTTCACAGCTGAGCCACTGTTGCTCCTAGACTTTTCCACTTCACAATAACAGCACTTGACTGGGGCAGAAATTTGCAGGGCAGAAATTTGACAAACTGGCTTGTTTGGACAGGTGGCATCCTATGACGGCGCCACATTTAAAGTCACTGAGCTCTTCAGTAAGGCCTACTGCCAATGTTTGTCTATGGAGATTGCATGGCTGCGTGCTCGATTATATATATCTGTCAACAACAGGTGTGGTTGAAATAGCCAAAGCCACTAATTTAATGGGTTGTCCACATACTTGTTTTTATATATATAGTGTATCTACCTCAATTGCCTAGTACTCCTGCACACTGACTCAGTACTGGATCACCATGCATATAGCCAAGTTATTGTTGCTTGTTGTGTATTTATTATTACTTGTACTTTAACTTTTCTATTATTTCTCTATTTTCTTTCTCTCTGCATTGTTGGGAAGGGCCTGTAAGTAAGCATTTCACTGTTAGTCTGCACATGTTGTTCATGAAGCATGTGACTAATACAATTTGATTTGATTGGTTAAATCTCCCCTCTTCATTGGTTCTTCTTAACCCTTTGACTGGATGACACACAGGCTCACTTTCTAGTACAGCACAAGTGCTAGGAATTATTACTAGAACACATGTAGAACAATTTCAAATGACTCGAAATGGCTGATATTTAGTTTGACCATGCATAACCACATTATAATGCATTATGCATAATCTCATCTGAGTCATGGATAGTTTCAGACCCAATTAAAGCTATTTAAATAGGGAGTTGGGGGCCCACAGGTCCTCGAGGAGGAAATTCCTTGTTTTACATGCGTGTAAAAAAGCAAGAACCAATGTGCAAACAATTACTTGTGGTGAGAATGCTACATTAGAAATACCTCAAATTTGTAACGGAAATGTAGTGTTTACAGTGTGATAGTCATTCCAGGTTTATTTTCTCTTAAAAACCTTGGTGGGAAGAAGGTTTTTGGAAGAGTTTTATATCCTGGACCAAAGCCTGTGTCCAGTTCGGATGGCTCTGTCTTTCCCTGTCAAAAGACACAAGCTCTGGTCTTTGAACTAGGGCAAAACACAGCATGAAGGAAGCCAAAGGATTTTTAGCCAGCCAAGAGAGCAACACACTATCCATTCCTTATCCATCTTAATAATACAGGTACAGTACATGTTTGGAAAGTGTGTCCTTGGGTGATAAATTCAACACTGCATCCTTTACAAGGAAGAAATAACACCCAGGCTATTTTTTATTTCGAATGAAATTACAGCCGAACTCAGGTTTGTGTGATTTCATTATGACCATCTAGACCTAGTGAAAAGGGTTTCAGATGAAAGGAAATGTTGCACGGCCTGCCATTGGAAACACATAGTCCTTCAGAAACAATAAGGACGGTTTTAGCCACCCAAGAGAGAGACACACACACACACCCTCCATCCGAGGTCTTCTATTGTGACTCTTTTCGGAGATCCATAGCACACAGAGAGCAGACCACAGATCACTTCATCTCAATTAACTCATTGTGTCTGCCACTTGTAATGGCTCTAACACCACGGAAGAGGATTAAAGAGGAGAGGGGAGAGGAGGTAGGAGAGAGGGGTCAGGTGTGACTATGCCCACAGAGAGGGGTCTGCTTACTCTTTTTCTGACCACTTGGCTCAAGAGAGGAAGAGAGTTGCCTCTACACTTTTTATTGATACTGTTTACAGGCCTCCTGGGCCGTATACAGCACTCCTCACTGAGTTCCTTTAGTTCCTATCGGACCTCGTAGTCATGGCAGATAATATAAAACATTTTGGTGACTTCTATATTCACACAGATAATCTTTTGGAGTCATCATTGACTCATTGAGTTTTTACATGTCTCGGGACATATGCATAGTTTTGTCCTGTGGAATAAATACTGTGGATCTAAATGTTTAATCATAATCCTGGACTATCGGACCACCATCTTATTATGTTTACAATCACAACAAATAATTTACTTAGACATCAACCAAGGATTATCAAAAGCCACGCTATAAATTCTTGAACAAACCAAAGATTCCTAAATGCCCTTCCTACCAAAGGAGTCCCTCCCCCTACCAAAGGATGTCAGAGTACAAGAATCAGTTAACCACATAACTGAGGATCTAAACTTAACCTTGCGTAATACCCTAAATGCAGTTTCACTGCTAAAAACAAAAAAAATCGGTCACAAGAAACTAGCTCCCTGGTATACAGAAAATACCCAAGACCTGAAGCAAGCTTCCAGAAAATACCCAAGACCTGAAGCTGTCTACTGGACTTAGTCCAACTAAACTATTGAAAGAGCTTCCTGTGCTTGGCCCTCCTATGTTGAACATAATAAACGTCTCCCTATCCTCCAGATGTGTACCAAACTCATTAAAAGTGGCAGTAATAAAACCTCTCCTGAAAAAGTCAAACCTTGACACGGAAAATTACAAAAACTATCGGCCTCTATCGAATCTCCCATTCCTCTCAACATTTGTTTTTGAAAGATGTTGCTCAGCAACTCACTGCCTTCCTGAAGACAAATACTGTATACGAAATGCTCCAGTCTGGTTTTAGAACACATCATAGTACTGAGACCGCACTTGTGAAGGTGGTAAATGACCTTTTAATGGCGTCAGACCAAGGTTCTGCGCCTGTCCTCGTGCTCCTAGACCTTAGTGCTGCTTTTGACACCATCGATCACCACATTCTTTTGGAGAGATTGGAAATCGTAATTGGTATACACGGACAAGTTCTTGCCTGGATTAGTTCTTATCTGTTGGAAAGAGATAATTTCGTCTCTGTGGATAGTTTGTCCTATGACAAATCAGTGGTAAGTTTCCGTGTTCCTCAAAGTTCCATTCTAGGACCACTATTGTTTTCACTTTATATGCTACCTCTTGGGGATATCATTTGGAAACACAATGTCAACTTTCACTGCTATGCAGGCGACACACAGTTGTACATTTCGATGAAACATGGTGAAGCCCCAAAATTGCCTACCCTGGAAGTGTGTGTTTCAGACATAATGAAGTGGATGACAGCAAATGTTTTACTTTTAAACTCAGACAAAACAGAGATGCTAGTTCTAGGTCCCAAGAAGGAAAAAGAGATCTGCCATCGGATCTGACAATGAATCTCAAAGGTTGCTCAGTACAGTTGTCTCAAATAAAACTGTGAAGGACCTCCGAGTTACTTTGGACCCTGATCTAGCTTTTGACGAACACATACAAAATATATCAAGAGCAGTCTTTTTCCATCTTCGTAACATTGCAATAATGTGAAACTTTTTGTCCCAAAATTCAGAAGAAAAGCTAATCCATCATTTTTTCACTTCGTCTATCCGGATAAGGCACTAAATAAACTTCAGCTAGTGCTAAATACAACTGCTAGAATCTTGACTAAAACATTTATTCATATTACTCCAGTGCTAACCTCTACACTTGCTTCCCGTTAAGGCTAGGGCTGACTTCCAAAGTTTTACTGATAACATAAAAAGCATTACATGGACTTGCTCCTACCTATCTTGACGATTTAGTCCTGCCGTACATACCTGCACGTACACTACGGTCACAAGACACAAGCCTTTTTATTGTTCCTAGAATTTCTAAGCAAACAGCTGGAGGCAGTGCTTTCTCCTAATAGAGCTACATTTGTATGGAATGGTCTGCCGATCCATGTGAGAGACGAAGACTCTGTCTCAACCTTTTAGTCTTTACTAAAGACTCATATCTTCAATAGGTTCTATGATTGAGTGTAGTCTGGCCCAGGGGTGCAAAGGTGAACCTCAATGTCCTTGATCGACGAACCACCCTTGCTGTCTCTTCCTGGCCTGCTCCCCACTCTCCTCTGGGATTCTCAATCTCTGACCCTATTACGGGGGCTGAGTCACTGGCTTGCTCTCGCTCTCCCATCCTTTCTGTCCTCGGGCTTGTGCGGTGGGGGAGATCTTTGTGGGCTATACTCTACCTTTTCTCAGGGTAGTAAGTTAGTGGTCTGTTGAAATCCCTTTGGTGGTGTGGGGGCTGTGCTTTAGCAAAGTGGGTGGGGTCATATCCTGCCTGGTTGGCCCTGTCCGAGGGTAATTTTGGACTGGGACACAGTGCCCCCCCCCCCTATGTCTCAGTCTCCAGGATCTATGCTGCAATAGTCTATGCGCCGGGGGGCTAGGGTTAGTCTGTCAAACCTTGTGGAATTCTCCTGTATTATCTGGTTTCCTGTGTGATATTAGGTATGTTCCCTCTAATTCTCCCATCTCTCTCTCTCCTGGAGGACCTGAGCCCTAGGACCATGCCTCAGGACTACGTGGCCTGACTGTCCCCGTCCACAGTCCACCTGGTTGTGCTACTGATTCAGTTTCTGCTGTTCTGCTTGTGGCTATGGAACCCTGACCTGTTCACCAGTCATGTTATCTTAGTCCGGTCTTGCTGTGTAGACTCTCTCTCTCTCTCTCTTCCCCCTTCTCTGGTAGGGGCAAATGGTGGGAAAGGCCTCACTCACTTACTCACACACTCATACGAGAGGCATACCTCACACACACGGTGGTGGGAAAGGCCTCACTCTCCACTGAATTTCTCTCTCAGACAGCAGGACTGCTGTCAGTCATGGGCCAAGTGGGGCTTCAAACTCAGGGGTGACTCACCCCTGAGTTTGTGGGCTATACTCTACCTTGTCTCATGACAGCAGTCCTGCTGTCTGAGAGAAATTCAGTGGAGAGTGAGGCCCCACTTGGCCCATGGTAGGGAAAGCATTACAGCTTGCCCTACCAGCCATAGGGATTCTCTCAATCTATGTGTGTGTTTGTGTGTGTCTGTGATATGTCCCTTTATGATCTCCACCCTTTCAATCTTTGAAAAGATAATGAATTACTCTCTCCTTATGCTTCAATTTCTCTTCCTCTGTCTCCCTACTGTGATAATTCCAGTCAGAATTCCTGATATATACAGTGTAATTCATGTTAAACACAATGTGATAACTACACTGAACAAAAATAGAAACGCAACATGTAAAGTGTTGGTTCCATGTTTCATGAGTTGGAATATAAAATCCCAGAAATTGTCCATGAACACAAAAAGCTTATTTTACATCCCTGTTGCTGAAAATGTCTCCTTTACCAAGATAATTGATCCCCCTTACAGGTGTGGCATATCAAGAAGCTGATTAAACAGCATGATCATTACACAGGTGCACCTTGTGCTGGGAACAATACAATGCCACTTTAAAATGTGAGGTTTTGTCACACAACACAATGCCACAGATGTCTCAAGTTTTGAGGGAGCACGCAATTGGTATGCTGACTGGAATGATGTCCACCAGAGCTGATGCCAGAGATTTTAATGTAAATGTCTTTACCATAAGCTGCCTCCAACACCGTTTTAGAGACTACAGACCACATGTAGCCACGCCAGCCCAGGACTTCCACATCCGGCTTCTTCACCTACGGGATCCTCTGAGGGGGGATGGGGGGGTGCTGGGAGGTATTTCTATCTGTAATAAAGCCCTTTTGTGAGGAAAAACTCATTACGATTGGCTGGGTCTGGCTCCCATCGCTGCACCCCTGCCCTGTCATGTGAAATCCATAGATTAGGGCCTAATTTATTTATTTCAGTTCTGATTTCATTATATGAACTGTAGCTGAGTAAAATCTTTGAAATTGTTGCACGTACCTTTCATATTTTTGTTCAGTATAGTTTAGAATTTCAACTAGACATTTATCTTATAAGCATCTCTTCCCATCTAGTCTTAAAAAAGTCGGAATCATCAGATACACCGCAAGTAATCATTTACTTGCTGTGGTTTCTCAACGCATCATATGAATATCGCTTCATTAAACCAGCAACATGCTATCTATCTATGGTCATAGAGCATAACTCAATGTAGAACAAGACCACGAGTACTAGAACAATAGCCTCTTCCAGGTGTGTGTAGTTCAAAGATCCAACCACAAGGGGGTGGTCTAACTATGAGAGGGTGATTTTAAGGGTGAAATTGCCCCTAGAAACAGATCTAGGATCAGCTTGCAATAACAACAGCCTAACCTCAGCAATTGCGACAAAACACAGACCAGTATGTAGTGGTACCTATGCCTTAATCCTAAAGCACCAGGTATTCTTCTATCCATCTCCTGGGTTATGATACGGGCCAGAGAATCTCTATCTCTCACTCCACTGTTGAGGCTAGACAGTGAACATAGAACAATTAGCCCGGACACTGACAGCAGCTACACTTCAGAGACCAACTCTTGAACCACACATCAAACAAGTCCGAGATCGATAGAGAATAATGAAGAAACCCACGTCAATAAAAAACGAAAACCTGTATCTATGTTTATAGAGTACAGAGGCCGCTAGCAAAAATAGAGATAACACTATATCTACTAAATCTACGACAGTTACAACATTCAACTTGAATAGCATTTACCATTTTCTCTCTTTCCATCCTTCAACGTTTTGTTTTATTCTCATAGGATTTAACTTCAAGAGATGGAGAGCTGCGTCTGTTTCCCCTTTTATGTGTACTTCAAGTCTAGGTCGATTTGAGCACCGTCTTTTCCTACAGGCATCAGTCCTCATATGGTAATAGCAGGTGTAGAATCAGTATGAAATTATACATCTCAAGAGATAACAGTATGGCAGTTTGCAGAGCAGCAGTTCTGAGTGTCCAACTGTATGTAACATAATGACATTGTCTTGGTCATTTCCCGGGGTTCTCTCATTCCTCTCATTGGCTCTGAACAAATTGAGCCTTTCTCTATGTCCCAAATGGCAACCTATCCTCTATGTAGTGCCCTTCTTCGCATGGGCTCTGGTTACAAGTCAGAATATGGTGTCATTTGGGATGCAACCCTGGTTATTGAATGCCAGCTGCCAATGTCAATCATCCATGAGTTTACACTGTACAATTCAACCCTTGGGGACAAGTTTATTGTGTTTTGGGGATGTTACAGTGGTGGCTCATCTTTTGTTGAGCTACAAAAAGGTTTCAATGAAATCTCGTTTTCATTACAAATTGACAAGGTAAAACAGAGTCATCACAACAGTATAATGTAACTACATAACTGGAAATGGGTGTCTGGCTTTCATATAAATGACATCATCATCTCTAATAATCTACATCAGCTAGTTGTTTTTTCTTCTTTAACTTCATACAGATAATGGAGAAGGCTAAAATGCACCATAATATTTGGTTGAGACTTTAGGAATAGTTTCCTTTATTACATCACAAAATACATTTTATTTTTTAATATCCCAAAGAAGCAAGACTTGCAAGTA
The DNA here is from genome assembly GCF_057628025.1 of Oncorhynchus mykiss. NCBI lineage: Eukaryota > Metazoa > Chordata > Actinopteri > Salmoniformes > Salmonidae > Oncorhynchus > Oncorhynchus mykiss. The sequence goes on from NC_143043.1 coordinate 37,194,587, forward strand.
GAGGCATTTAAACATAACTAAAATCTACAGCGACAAAATTCTACTCCAATATACATTTACCTTTTGTTGGGCATTGTCTTCCGACAGATGGCGTCATTCTAACGCTCTGTGTTGCCATGAACTATCAGTGCAGACAGAGGCGACACTTCGCTATCTGACGTGAGACAATGCCTGCTTGGATCTTTCTCTCTGTCTCTCTTCAGACCCAGTCCTCATAGCAGGGAAAAATGTGGAGGAGTAGAATCAGTAATCAGACATATACACAGAAGTCCGTATTGTAAAGGCTATAAAGATTTGTTGCACGATGTGACGTCGCCTCCGGGACCTTCACACTGCAGGCAGGGGGACTGGGTGGACAGGGGATCAGACAGGACGGGGTTAGGGGTCGTGACCTCTAAGTGGCGTATCTCTTGGTCCACTGTCGGGCTATCCTGTCATGCTCGGCTCTGTTGGTCAGGTACTGAGTGGCAATGCTACCAACCAGAGGGTCAGCTGAGGAGAGGAAAGGGAGAAGACAGGAAAGAGATGAGCAACGCATTAGTAAGAGGGTTGCGGAAGTCTAAAATGACTGAAGAGGAAAGGGATGAGACAGTCATGAGTAAGAGGCCTTAGTCATTGGTAAGAGGACGAACTTAGATCAAGTCTCAAGCCAGGCATACAGGACTGCTTCGTGTTTTGTTTTTGTATAAATTACTTCATTCAAGTAGAAATTGAAGCATGCATAAACATTTATGGCTGTCCCATTATCCCATCCCTGACACAGCGCAGACATTCCACAAGTCAAGTGCAGTGTAATCTCTTTGGTTTTGAGGCTTGCTTTGGGGTTACAGTCTGTTACTGGTGTACAGTATATTTACTGTATGTCTGATTGGTTGACTGCTGTGTCACTCACCAGGGTTGCAGTCTGTTACATGTGTACAGTATATATACTATATGTCTGATTGGTTGACCACTGTGTCACTCACCAGGGTTACAGTCTGTGAGCAGGGAACAGATGGACAGCAGCACCTTGGAGATGGTGAGGGCGGGGCTCCAGTTGTCCTTCAGGATATCCAGGCAGATCACACCCTGACTGTTGATGTTACAGTGGTAGATCCTGGTGCGGAATGTCACCTACGGAATGAAATAAAGCAGATCTAACATCACCTAAGAAATAACATAAAGTAGATCCAGATGGATCAAACCCTGACTGTCGATGATACAGTGGTAGTTCCAGGCGCAGAATGTCACCTAGGAGACAACATAAAGTAAATATATACAGTTGAAGTCGGAAGTTTACATACACAAATACATTTAAACTCAGTTTTTCACAATTCCTGACATTTAATCAGAGTAAAAATTCCCTGGCTTAGATCAGTTAGGATCACCACTTTAGTTTAAGAATGTGAAATGTCAGAATAATAGTAGAGAATGATTTATTTCAGCTTTTTTTCTTTCGTCACATTCCCAATGTGTCAGAAGTTTACATACACTCAATTAGTATTTGTTAGTATTGCCTTTAAATGATTTAACTTGGGTCAAATGTTTCTGGTAGCCATCCACAAGATCCCACAATAAGTTGGGTGAATTTTGGCCCATTCCTCCTGACAGAATTGGTGTAAATGAGTCAGGTCTGTAGGCCTCCTTGCTCGCACACGCCTTTTCAGTTCTGCCCACCAATTTTCTATGGGATTGAGGTCAGGGCTTTGTGATGGCCACTCCAATACCTTGACTTTGTTGTCCTTAAGCAATTTTGCCACAACTTTGGAAGTATGCTTGGGATCATTGTCCATTTGGAAAACCCATTTGTGACCAAGCTTAAACTTCCTGACTGATGCTTGAGATGTTGCTTCAATATATCCACATCATTTTCCTGCCTCATGAAGCCATCTATTTTGTGAAGTGCACCAGTCCCTCCTGCAGCAAAGCACCCCACAACATGCTGCCACCCCCGTGCTTAAAGGTTGGGATGGTGTTTGTTTCATCAGACCAGAGGACATTTCTCAAAAAAGTATGATCTTTGTCCTCATGTACAGTTGCAAACCATAGTCTGGCTTTATTTATGGCGGTTTTGGAGCAGTGGCTTCTTCCTTGCTGAGCGGCCTTTCAGGTTATGTCGATATAGGACTCGTTTATGTGGATATAGATCATGTTGTACCTGTTTCCTCTAACATCTTCACAAGGTCCTTTGCTGTTGTTCTGGGATTGATTTGCACTCCCCCCCTCCAAGGAAGTATATATCTAGGAGACAGAACGCGTCTCCTTCCAGGGCGGTATGACGGCTGCGTGGTTCCATGGTGTTTATACTTGCGTAATATTGTTTGTACAGATGAACGTGGTACCTTCAGGCATTTGGACATTTCTCCCAAGGATGAACCAGACTTGTGGACGTCTACAATCTACTTTCTGAGGTCTTGGCTGATTTCTTTTTATTTTCCCCATCTAAAACAAAATCCAGAAAATCACATTGTATGATTTTTAAGTAATTAATTCGCATTTTATTGCATGACATAAGTATTTGATACATCAGAAAAGCAGAACTTAATATTTGGTACAGAAACCTTTGTTTGCAATTACAGAGATCATACGTTCGGATGAAAAGCGTGCCCAGAGTAAACTTTCTGCTACTCAGGCCCAGAAGTTAATATATGCATGTTATTAGTAGTATTGGATAGAAAACACTCTGAAGTTTCTAAAACGGTTTGAATGAGGTCTGTGAGTATAACAGAACTCATTTGGCAGGCGAAAACCTGAGAAAAATCCAACCAGGAAGTGGGAAATCTGAGGTTTGTAGTTTTTCAACTCATTGCCTATCAAATATACAGTGTCTGTGGGGACATATTGCACTTCCTAAGGCTTCCACTAATGTCAACAGTCTTTAGAACGTTGTTTGAGGCTTCTACTGTGAAGTGGGGGTGAATGAGAGCGTGCCAGAGTGGCATGAGCTGATCACGCGCACACCCGTGAGAGCGACCTGCGTTCCATTGCATTTCTAAAGACAAAGGAATTCTCCGGTTGGAACATTATTGAAGATTTATGTTAAAAACATCCTAAAGATTTAATCTATACATCGTTTGACATGTTTCTACGAACTGTAATATAATTTTAAAAACTTTTCGTCTGAACTTTCGCCTGGACTTGCCCGTACCTCGTGAGTTTGGATTTGTTTACTAAACGCGCTAACAAAAGGAGGTATTTGGTCATAAATTATGGACTTTATGGAACAAAACAAACATTTATTGTGGAACTTGGATTCCTGGGAGTGCATTCTGATGAAGATCATCAAAGGTAAGTGAATATTTATAACGCTATTTCTGACTTTTACTGACTTCACAACATGGCAGGTATCTGCATGGCTTGTTTTTGTTTCTGAGCGCCGTACTCAGATTATTGCATGGTTGGCTTTTTCCGTAAAGCTTTTTTGAAATCTGACACAGTAGTTGTATTAAGGAGAAGTATATCTATAAATCTGTGCATAATACTTGTATGTTTTATCAAAGTTTACTATTTCTGTAAATTGATGTGGCTTCGCCGGATGTTTTCGAGGAACAACATTACTGACCATAAAGCGGCAATGTAAACTGAGATTTGTGGATATAAATATGAACTTTATCGAACAAAACATACATATATTGTGTAACATGAAGTCCTATGAGTGCCATCTGATGAAGATCATCAAAGGTTAGTGATTCATTTTATATCTATTTCTGCTTTTTGTGACTCCTCTCTTTGGCTGGAAAATGGCTGTATGTGTTTTTGTGACTAGGCTCTGACCTAACATAATCATATGGTGTGCTTTCGCTGTAAAGCCTTTTTTAAATCGGACACAATGCGTAGATTAACAAGAAGTTAAGCTTTAATTTGGTGTATTGCACTTGTGAATGTATGAAAGTTAAATATTTCAAAAAAATATTTTTTTAATTCCGCTAGCGGAACCCCTAGCCCTAACAAGTTTAACAAGACATTTGTGGAGTGGTTGAAAAACGAGTTTAATTGATTCCAACCTAGTGTATGTAAACTTCCGACTTCAACTGTACACTGGCTAGGAAACAACACATACATACAGATCAGTATGCCCTGATTGTTTTTGTTAGGCCCACTTTCCTCAAATGAAAACTGACCTGTGGAAGAGGAGGAAGGCATGAAACACATTCAGGCTTTATCAGCCAGCCAGATAAGATAAGCTACAGTGTTAACAATTGGGTCAACAATAAAGCATGCAAGGGTCACGAGCTAGAACATTTACTGAGGAGCTAGAACATTTACAGAGGACAAAGAACGTTTACTGACATTTACATTTTAGTCATTTTGCAGACGCTCTTATCCAGAGCGACTTGCAGTAGCAATTATGGTTAAGTGTCTTGGTCAAGGGCACATCGACATATTTTTCACTAAGTCGGCTCGGGGATTTGAAACCAAACCTCTACTGGCCCAAAGCTCTTAATTGCTAGGCTACCTAGGAGGAGCGAGAACATTTACTGTGGAACAAGAACATTCCCAAACATCCACAGCTCCCTGGCTGTTAAGTATGCAGATACTGTCGTCATCTGTTTTTCTTTACTTTTGTGTTATTGACTGTACATTTGTTTAGGTGTAACTCTGTGTTGTTTTTGTCGCACTGCTTTGCTTTATCTTGGCCAGGTCGCAGTTGTAAATTATTATTTTTTTCTCAATTGGCCTATCTGGTTAAATAAATGTGAAATAATTGATTTCAATTACTGTAGAATCTTGTACTGTGACCACCATAGGGACCTTGAATGGGATTTGAATTCATAACCTCTCAGTCGCTAACAACCTGAAATGTCCTGATACAGTGCAGCTACACCACCGGACCTGTGAGTGTGAAATACATATGGGCCACATACATATTGGCAGGAATGCATTTCTGCATTATTCAACGCTGCCCAGAATCAAGTAAATAATTGTGCAATTATCACCACCAACGTAACATTTACATAAAACTAGCAGTGCTCAAGCAGCTGTTGTAGCAGTTTAAGTGTTTGATGGTTTGATGGTTATGCCGATGCAAGTCAAGCACCTCTTTTCTGCAAACTTTGTAAGAGCATGCGTCACTAATGAGCTGCACTGTAAAGAGGTTATTGTGCTTTTTACAGTAAGTTAATTGCAACTTGTTGCAAGAAGTTGCTGTGAATTTGTCATTTTTTACTTGGAAACTACTAGTTAGTAAGTTATTGTCAAATTAACAGATACATACTGCCAATTTTTGGGGGACAGTAACCAATCTTTGCTCGTAACCTACTGTGCATTCACCGACTCTTCTGTTGACAACATGTGCATCACTTGCTGATTGGCAGCATAGTTTGTTGTTGTAAATTGAATGACAAAATACAGTTCAGCTGTGGAAATACATAAAAAGTAGCTGGTAACTTACTATAAAATAATCAGTGTATCATGTTAATTTGCATGACGGACAAAAAGTAGTCTACCCATGTGCATTGCAATTGACAGTAAACATATATCAAAACACAAATACAGTATCCTATTACAGCAATGGCTAACATGTTGGACCACATTATTTCACATGTGGAAAATCACATGATTTGACATTTCACATGTGAAATTATGTGAAAACTTCACATGTGAAAACATGTTTTTGGAACACTTCACGTGACATTTCGCATCATGTAAAAATGTGTTTTTTGAACACTTCATGTGATATTTTACGTGAAAACGTGATTTTGGAACACTTCACATGTGACATTTCACTTGTGAAAATGTGCTTTTGGAACACTTTACAAATTTGGTTTTGAAACTTCACATATGTTTTTCGCATATGTCACATGTTTTTCACATGCGAAGTCACTGTTCAGCTAAAGTATGACCTCACCTGGGATTTGTACACACAACCTCTGGATTTGAGGTATGCTGCCCTTACTGCTGCACAACAAAGTCTGTAACATTCTCATACACATTCAACAACTATAATACACCTCTGCACTTAGCAAAAGAGTGACATCTGCACTGCTATTTTAGTTATCAGTTATTCTGACTTTTCTCTCATCATTGATTACATTTACTTATTTCAGCAATTTGAGGGTTTTCTGTGACGTTGTCTAATGTTGGTGGGCATATTATTTTACTTTGTTACACCTGAATCTCAGATTTGCTAAAAAAATACACTAAATCAGGTGAGAGTATTTTTTAGCAAATCTGAGATGTACTTTGAATTCCAAAGTCTAGAAATACAGGTGAAATGAGTTAATGACACAGAAATGGTGGCGTAGCAGGACGATTGGAATGCAGTGAACCAAGAGGTTGTGAAGTCTAATCCCAGGTAAAGACAGGTTGAATAATAATTACTCTATAAATAAACGTACACAATGTAGTTATGTGTCCAATATGTAAGTTAAAAACACTGTGTGTGTATCATGAAGACGCATTTTTGTTTGCAGGGCATCACCTGTGAAATCTCGTGTGAAAACTTGAGTCCATAAGTGAAAGGTTATGCGATCACGTGAAAATCCACATGTGAAATATCATCATGTGAAGTGTTCCAAAAACACATAGTTTCACGTGAAATGTTTCATTAACACATGGTTTCACATGTGAAAATCCACATCACCACATGTGAATTATTCCAAAAATACATGGTTTCATGTCATGTATTGTCATGTTGTGTCTTGTTTCTGTCCTTTCCCTTCACCCTGTCTCCCTCTGCTGGTCGTTATTAGGTTACCTTTTCTCCCCCTCTTTCCCCCAGCTGTTCCTTGTCTCCTCCTAACTACCTCGTCACCCCTTTTCCCACCTGTTCCCTTTTTCCCTCTGATTAGTCCTCTATATCTCTCTCTGTTTTTGTTTCTGTCTTTGTCGGATTCTTGTTTGTGTTATTCATGCCTGAACCAGACTATCGTCATGTTTGCTGCAACCTTGTCCTGTCCTGTCGGAATCTGCCGGTCCATCTGAGCCTACGTTTGTTTTGTTATTAAAGAAGCTCTGTTTACGTTAATTTGCTTTTGGGTCCTCATTCACGCACCTTAACAGAAGAATCCGACCAAGAATGGACCCAGCGACTTCGGATCCTCTCCACTCAGCCGTCGAGATCCAGGGAGCGATGCTAGGCAGACACGAGCAGGAATTGTCTGCTGCTCGACATGCCGTTGAGACCCTGGCCACCCAAGTCTCCAACCTCACAGAACAGGTTCACCATCTCCGCCTCGATCCACCGGCCACTTCCAGGGCTTTCGAATCTCCGGAGCCCAGAATCAATAACCCGCCGTGTTACTCTGGGGAGCCCACTGAATGCCGCTCGTTCCTCACCCAGTGTGATATTGTGTTTTCTCTCCAGCCCAACACTTACTCCAGGAGCACTGCTCGTGTCGCCTACGTCATATCTCTCCTTACTGGACGGGCTCGTGAGTGGGGCACGGCAATCTGGGAGGCAAGGGCTGAGTGTACTAACCAGTATCAGGACTTTAAGGAGGAGATGATACGGGTTTTTGATCGATCTGTTTTTGGGGAGGAGGCTTCCAGGGTCCTGTCTTCCCTATGTCAAGGTAATCGATCCATAACAGACTACTCTATTGAGTTTCGCACTCTTGCTGCCTCCAGTGGCTGGAACGAGCCGGTTTTGCTCGCTCGTTTTCTGGAGGGTCTCCGCGCAGAGGTAAAGGATGAGATTCTCTCCCGGGAGGTTCCTTCCAGCGTGGATTCCTTGATTGAACTCGCTATTTGCATTGAGCGACGGGTTGATCTTCGTCACCGAGCTCGTGGAAAGGAGCTCGCGTTCTCCGTTGCCCCCCTCTCCGCATCACTACCATCTTCCTCTGCCGGCTCGGGTGCTGAGCCTATGCAGCTGGGAGGTATCCGCATCTCGACTAAGGAGAGGGAACGGAGAATCACCAACCGCCTCTGTCTCTATTGCGGTTCTGCTGGTCATTTTGTCACTTCATGTCCAGTAAAAGCCAGAGCTCATCAGTAAGCGGAGGGCTACTGGTGAGCGCTACTACTCCTGTCTCTCCTTCAAGATCCTGCACTACCTTGTCGGTCCATCTACGCTGGACCGGTTCGTCAGCTTCCTGCAGTGCCTTAATAGACTCTGGGGCGGAGGGCTGTTTTATGGACGAGACCTGGGCTCGGGAACATGACATTCCTCTCAGACAGTTAAGGGAGCCCACGGCCTTGTTCGCCTTGGATGGTAGTCCTCTCCCCAGGATTCAGCGTGAGACGCTACCTTTAACCCTCACTGTCTCTGGTAATCATAGCGAAACCATTTCTTTTTTAATTTTTCGTTCACCTTTTACACCTGTTGTTTTGGGCCATCCCTGGCTAGTTTGTCATAATCCTTCTATTAATTGGTCTAGTAATTCTATCCTCTCCTGGAACGTCTCTTGTCATGTGAAATGTTTAATGTCTGCTATCCCTCCTGTTTCCTCTGTCTCTTCTTCACAGGAGGAGCCTGGTGATTTGACAGGGGTGCCGGAGGAATATCACGATCTGCGCACGGTGTTCAGTCGGTCCAGGGCCACCTCTCTTCCTCCACACCGGTCGTATGATTGTAGTATTGATCTCCTTCCGGGAACCACTCCCCCCCGGGGTAGACTATACTCTCTGTCGGCTCCCGAACGTAAAGCTCTCGAAGATTATTTGTCTGTAGCTCTTGCCGCCGGTACCATAGTCCCCTCCTCCTCTCCCGCCGGAGCGGGGTTTTTTTTTGTTAAGAAGAAGGACGGGTCCCTGCGCCCCTGCATAGATTATCGAGGGCTGAATGACATAACAGTGAAGAATCGTTATCCGCTTCCTCTTATGTCTTCAGCCTTCGAGATCCTGCAGGGAGCCAGGTTTTTCACTAAGTTGGACCTTCGTAACGCTTACCATCTCGTGCGCATCAGGGAGGGGGACGAGTGGAAGACGGCGTTTAACACTCCGTTAGGGCACTTTGAATACCGGGTTCTTCCTTTCGGCCTCGCTAACGCTCCAGCTGTCTTTCAGGCATTAGTCAATGATGTCCTGAGAGACATGCTGAACATCTTTGTTTTCGTTTACCTTGACGATATCCTGATTTTTTCACCGTCACTCCAGATTCATGTTCAGCACGTTCAACGTGTCCTCCAGCGCCTTTTAGAGAATTGTCTTTTTGTGAAGGCTGAGAAGTGCACTTTTCATGCCTCCTCCGTCACATTTCTCGGTTCTGTTATTTCCGCTGAAGGCATTAAGATGGATCCCGCTAAGGTCCAGGCTGTCATTGATTGGCCCGTCCCTAAGTCACGCGTCGAGCTGCAGCGCTTTCTCGGCTTCGCGAACTTCTATCGTCGTTTCATCCGTAATTTCGGTCAGGTGGCAGCTCCTCTCACAGCCCTTACTTCTGTCAAGACGTGCTTTAAGTGGTCCGTTTCCGCCCAGGGAGCTTTTGATCTCCTCAAGAATCGTTTTACATCCGCTCCTATCCTTGTTACACCTGACGTCTCTAGACAGTTCGTGGTCGAGGTTGACGCGTCAGAGGTGGGCGTGGGAGCCATTCTTTCTCAGCGCTCCCTCTCTGACGACAAGGTCCACCCTTGCGCGTATTTTTCTCATCGCCTGTCGCCGTCGGAACGTAACTATGATGTGGGAAACCGCGAACTGCTCGCCATCCGCTTAGCCCTAGGCGAATGGCGACAGTGGTTGGACGGGGCGACCGTTCCTTTTGTCGTTTGGACTGACCATAGGAACCTTGAGTACATCCGTTCTGCCAAACGACTTAATGCGCGTCAGGCGCGCTGGGCGCTGTTTTTCGCTCGTTTCGAGTTCGTGATTTCTTATCGTCCGGGCTCTAAGAACACCAAGCCTGATGCTTTATCTCGTCTCTTCAGTTCTTCAGTAGCCTCCACTGACCCCGAGGGGATTCTCCCTGAGGGGCGTGTTGTCGGGTTGACTGTCTGGGGAATTGAGAGGCAGGTAAAGCAAGCACTCACTCAAACTCCGTCGCCGCGCGCTTGTCCCAGGAACCTTCTTTTCGTTCCCGTTCCTACTCGTCTGGCCGTTCTTCAGTGAGCTCACTCTGCCAAGTTAGCCGGCCACCCTGGCGTTCGGGGTACGCTTGCTTCCATTCGCCAGCGTTTTTGGTGGCCCACCCGGGAGCATGACACGCGTCGCTTCGTGGCTGCTTGTTCAGTCTGCGCGCAGACTAAGTCCGGTAACTCCCCTCCTGCCGGCCGTCTCAGGCCGCTTCCCATTCCCTCTCGACCGTGGTCTCACATCGCCTTAGATTTTGTCACCGGACTGCCTTCGTCAGCGGGGAAGACTGTTATTCTTACGGTTGTCGACAGGTTCTCTAAGGCGGCTCATTTTATTCCCCTTGCTAAGCTTCCTTCTGCTAAAGAGACGGCACAAATCATCATCGAGAATGTTTTCAGAATTCATGGCCTTCCGTCAGACGTCGTTTCGGACAGAGGTCCGCAATTCACGTCTCAATTTTGGAGGGAGTTTTGCCGTTTGATTGGGGCTTCCGTCAGTCTCTCTTCCGGCTTTCACCCCCAGTCTAACGGTCAAGCAGAACGGGCCAATCAGACTATTGGTCGCATCTTACGCAGTCTTTCTTTTCGCAACCCTGTGTCTTGGTCAGAACAGCTCCCCTGGGCAGAATACGCCCACAACTCGCTTCCTTCGTCTGCGACCGGGCTATCTCCTTTTCAGAGTAGCCTCGGGTACCAGCCTCCGCTGTTCTCATCTCAGTTCGCCGAGTCCAGCGTCCCCTCCGCTCAGGCTTTTGTCCAACGTTGCGAGCGCACCTGGAAGAGGGTCAGGTCTGCACTTTGCCGTTATAGAGCGCAGACTGTGAGGGCTGCTAATAAGCGTAGAACTAAGAGTCCTAGATATTGTCGCGGTCAGAGAGTTTGGCTCTCCACTCAGAACCTTCCCCTTAAGACCGCTTCTCGCAAGTTGACCCCGCGGTTCATTGGTCCGTTCCGTATTTCTCAAATCATTAATCCTGTCGCAGTTCGACTTCTTCTTCCGCGATATCTTCGTCGCGTCCACCCGGTCTTCCATGTCTCCTGTATCAAGCCCGTTCTTCGCGCCCCCGCTCGTCTCCCCCCCCCCCCCCCCCATCCTTGTCGAGGGCGCACCCATCTACAGGGTCCGTAGGATTTTGGACATGCGTCCTCGGGGCCGTGGTCATCAGTACCTAGTAGATTGGGAGGGGTACGGTCCTGAGGAGAGGAGTTGGGTTCCCTCTCGGGACGTGCTGGACCGTGCGCTGATCGAGGATTTCCTCCGTTGCCGCCAGGTTTCCTCCTCGAGTGCGCCAGGAGGCGCTCGGTGAGTGGGGGGGTACTGTCATGTATTGTCATGTTGTGTCTTGTTTCTGTCCTTTCCCTTCACCCTGTCTCCCTCTGCTGGTCGTTATTAGGTTACCTTTTCTCCCCCTCTTTCCCCCAGCTGTTCCTTGTCTCCTCCTAACTACCTCGTCACCCCTTTTCCCACCTGTTCCCTTTTTCCCTCTGATTAGTCCTCTATATCTCTCTCTGTTTTTGTTTCTGTCTTTGTCGGATTCTTGTTTGTGTTATTCATGCCTGAACCAGACTATCGTCATGTTTGCTGCAACCTTGTCCTGTCCTGTCGGAATCTGCCGGTCCATCTGAGCCTACGTTTGTTTTGTTATTAAAGAAGCTCTGTTTACGTTAATTCGCTTTTGGGTCCTCATTCACGCACCTTAACAGTTTCACATGTGCAAAACGTGGAAATGTCACATGTGGAATCATGTGATTTTCCACATGTGAAATTATGTGGTGTTTACATAAGGGAAGTCTTTTAACATCCATCCCATTGAGGCCTTCTCTCTCTGAGCAGCCCTTATTGCAGGGGAAACCAATTAGGGCCACGCACAGCCAATGATCTTAATGATACCACTAGCTGTTTATGGCTTTGACATTAGAGGGAGAGAGAGATAAGAGAGAGAGAAAGAGACAGAGAGCGAGAGAGAAAGAGAGGAGAGAGAGAGTAGAGCGAGAGCAGACTTGTTCAGAGGCGGTGTGGTTCCCCTCCATGCTACCAATTACCCTGGGGTCTGACTCCCTCTCCCTCTCCAGTCAAACTGTATATGCCATCTTTATGACATGTTAATAGAAACCAGACGAGCCAGACTCAGTCTTGTATTACCATAACCACTGTAAAGGCTAATCCCATCACTGTAAACAGCAGATTTGTGTTGAATAATAAAACTGTTAGACAGAGCAAACATATCATGACACCCCCTCAGTCCAGTATAGAGTATAGAGTGGTACAGCTTTTAGTTCTGAGGGTGATTTCTCCTAAATAGATTATGTTAGTTTTATGTGAAATGGGATTGCTTTCTATGAAATAACCCTATTGCTCCCCTCCACTAGCAGAAAGCTATTATGATCCTGATTATATCCACCTCCCGTATAGTTTTCTCAGAAACATAATAGGCAGTGTAGCCTGTTGTAGCCTTTTCCTGAGAATATATGCTTCTAAAAAAGAGGAGCCCCTGCAGTGCCTATAACAGACAAGAAGCTGCATCCCAAAAGGCACCCTACTCCCTGCCTTCAGAAAGTATTCATACCCCTTGAATTATTCCACATTTTGTTGTGTTACAGCCTGATTTCAAAATTGATTAAATATATTTTTTACACACAATACCCCCTAACGACAAAGGGAAAACATGTTTATTGAAATGTTTGCACATTTATTGAAATTTAAAAACAGAAATGTCTCATTTACATAAGTATTCACACCCCTGGGTTAATCCTTTGTAGAAGCACATTTGGCAGGGATTATAGCTGTGAGTCTTTCTGGGTAAGTTTATAAGCTTTCCACACCTGGATTGCACAACATTTGTCCATTATTCGTTTGAAATTTCTTCAAGCTCTGTCAAATTGGTTATTGATCATTGCTAGACAACCATGTTCAGGTCTTGCCATAGATTTTCAAGTAGATTTAAGTCAAAACTGTAACTCGGCCACTCAGGAACATTCACTGGCTTCTTGGTAAGCAACTACAGTGTAGATTTGGCCTTGTGTTTTAGCTGCATTCCGTTTATTTTTATCCTGAAAAACTCCCCAGTCCTTAACGATTACAAGTATACCCATAACATAATGCAGCCACCACTATAATGGGGCTCCCGAGTGGCGCAGCGGTCTAAGGCACTACATTGCATGCAGCAGTGCTAGAGGCATTACTACTTTGTTGGGTTCATATCCTGGGCTGTGCCACAACCAGCCATGGTCGTGAGTCCCATAGGGAACTGCAATGTTGTTGATCCATCCTCAGTTTTCTCCTATCACATCCATTAAACTCTGTAACCGTTTTAAAGTCACCATTGGCCTCATGGTGAAATCCCTGAGCGGTTTCCTTCGTCTCCGGTTAGGAAGGACGCCTGTATCTTTGTAGTGACTAGGTGTATTGATACACCATCCAACGTGTAATTAATAGCTTCACCATGCTCAAAGGGATATTTCAATGTTTTACCCACCTACCAATAGGAAAACCTCCCCCCCTTGCCTTTGTGGTTCAATCTGTGTTTGAAATTCACTGCTTGATTGAGGGACCTTACAGATAATTGTATGTGTGGAGGACAGAGATGATGTAGTCATTCATAAATCATGTTAAACACTATTGCACAGAGAGTGAATCCATGCAACGTATTATGGGACTTGATAAGCACATTTTTACTCCTGCTTGTCATACAAAGGGGTTGAATACTTATTGATCCTAGACATTTCCACTTTTCCTTTTTTATTAATTTGTAAACATTTCTAAAAACATAATTCCACTTTGACATTATGTGGTATTGTGTGTATACTAAAGTAGTGCACTATGTAGGGAATAGTGGGCATTTGGGACACACAGAGACTCTGCTGGGCTTCTCTCTTAGTGGCTGCTGCTGCTGCCTCTCTTTCTCAATAATAACAGCATTGTGTTAAATGGCTCAGGGTTATTTTGGTCCCCTGGTCTCCACAGTCATGTGACAGTAGAGCAGAGTGCTGTAGTGTAACTGCTGCTGTGTAGTAGCCTCAAGGAGATGATGGCTGGGCAGCGCCAGTTAGTCAAAAACACAAGACAAGACATCATGTTAATCAGCCTCAAGGTTTCAACTGATGACCTCAGCAAACTCCTGTCAGCCCTGACCTCCATGTAGAACAATAGAGGACTAACTGCAGACAGAGTCTGCGTCCTAAACGGCACCCTATTCCCTACATAGGGAACAAGGTGACATTTGGGACGCAAGCAGAGGCTCCCATGTTACTGAACTGTTTAACCAACCACCTCTAAACCTTATAAAGCAAGTGAATAAAGCGTACTGTACCTTTGGTGGCTTGAAGGGGTAGTCGGATGAGAAGGTGATATCTAGGAAGAAGACCCCTCCCTCATACACAGAGCCTGGTGGTCCCAGGATGGTGGATCTCCATTCATAGATGTTGTCTCCCTTGGGTCCCGCACTGCAAATACACAAAGACAACAGCCAGAGTAAGTGAAACCCTTTCTGCCTTTATTGTTAAGCCAGACAAAGACTTACAGGATAAAAAGTTGCACTCAATAAAACTGTGGAAACATTCAATAATGTGAGGGTCTTTATTTCATGACTTGATTTTTGTACCCTGCTGCTACCTATTACACCTCAGTTCCTGAGTTAGAGACCAGCATCACTCCTCCAGACCCATTTAAATGGATGTAAATGGACAAGCTATCACAGGGGAAAGTCACACAGTCAGGGCTCTGCCTGAATAGGCTGTAGAAGCATATCTGAACAGGAGAGATAGCTAGCTATGTGTTAATGTAGCACTCAGACAAGCAGGTGAATGAGGGGGTGGAAGCTGCCTTGAGCAGACAGACACTTATCTACAATGTCCTCACTATTCACCCTCGGCTCTATTACCATGTGATGAAAAGACATCACACGCACGCACGCCCACACACACACACACACACACACACACACACACACACACACACACACACACACACACGTCTGTCAGTAGCCTTGAGAAAGAGAGAGAGAGACAGAGAGGCTACTCACCACTCACCAGTCTCTCAGTAAAGTACTCGACCCATTGTCAATAGGACAATTGATAAAAATACACCCTGATTACAGCACTGTCAATAATACGGGTATAAATAAAATCAATACGACTGTACAAATGTATGATCACTAGCCTTGTCCCATATTGTATACGATGTCAGTCAGAGAAGTTAAATCAAACACAGGCTGATCATTATTATAATCCTGGTTTTGGAGCAAAATAAAACAGTTTGTTTTACCCATAAGATCTAGACAAAGAACTCTGAGCTAGAAGACAAAGGGACAGAATGCCAAAACAGGTGATGATGCTTTAACTATAGCCATCTGTCCTTCACTGGAGATATCTGGTGGTAGAGACAGATCAATCTTTTCACCTCTTCCCTCCACACATCAATCTGACAAGCCTTCAGCAGAGGCATGAGAAGCCCTTCTTTAAGCTGCCAGCCTGGCTGTCTGAGAGACACTCCCTCACCTTGTTACCTGATCTCACTGTTACTTACTATACAGGAGACTTTCATTTAGGAATAACGGTACATCTAGCCTGGTGCTAGATCTGTTTGCCCTGTATTATGGTTAACTTTGGGTAACACTTTATTTGGATAGGCTATCTGAAGATGCTCTACAGACTATGCACAGACTATCAGTAACATGTAAACTATCTATTAAGCCAGACCCTAGCTCTAACCCTAACCTTAACCCTAACCCTTATTCTAAACCTTACCCTAACCGTAACCTTAGCAAGCAGTTGCTTATCAACAGAGAGTTTGTTGATAGTATGACCATCTACAGATGGAAGAGCAGGACTATCCAAAAAAAGCGTGACCCAACTATGACCATAGGAGTCGGCTATACAGCACAAACAGATCTGGGACCAGGCTTATGTAAACCTGTCCCTTAATGTACATATCTCAAGGAATCTAGGATATGTTACGTGCAGAGATCCACAGCCTACAACCTGTTCAGGCCAGCCATCCCGGATTCGCCTCTTCACTGTTGACGTTGAGACTGGTGTTTTGCGGGTACTATTTAATGAAGCTGCCAGTTGAGGGCTTGTGAGGCGCCTGTTTCTCAAACTATACACTCTAATGTACTTGTCCTCTTGCTCAGTTGTGCACTGGGGCCCCCGCTCCTCTTTCTATTCTGGTTAGAGCCAGTTTGCACTGTTCTGTGAAGGGAGTAGTACACAGCGTTGTACGAGATCTTTGGTTTCTTGGCAATTTCTCGCATGGAATAGTCTTCACTGTTGCAGTTGTTGACACAAAGCAGTGTGCCTGGTACCTACTACCTTACCCCTTTCAAAAGCACTTAAATATTTTTTGTCTTGCCCATTCTCACTCTGAATGGTACACATACACAATCCATGTCTCATTTGTCTCAAGGCTTAACAATCTTTCATTAACCTGCCTCCTCCCCTTCATCTACACTGATTGAAGAGGATATAGCAAGTGACATCAAGAAGGGATCATAGCTGTCACCTGGATTCACCCAGTCACTCTATATCATGGAAACAGAAGTTGATCTGTTTCCATCGTTCAACAGAAGTTGTTTTGTCCACTCTGTATATCACTCATTGGCCTATTCCTCTGTTCTGGCACATATCTACTATTTCCAGGGATCCTCTCAGAATCCCTCACCCTTCATCCACCCTCCACTACTTTCTTCACTGCCTCAGAATACGACACCTTCTGCACTACTCTGACCCTGGCCACGTCAACCTGCCTCTCTCACACCAGACACCTCCGATCCCCAGTAACATGGGCACCACTACAGTTGACACACACAACTTTTCCCACAAAAACTACAAATTCCTCTGTCCCATGTCCTCCTGCACACTTCCCACATCCTGGATTCTCGCTCCTACACACTGCTGCAACATGCCCATAAACGTGACACCTATAACACCGCAGTGTATTTGGCACAACAGCTCTAACAGCATAACTCATATATCATAACAGTACTTTATCAGGTAAAGACTATGAATCAAAGCTCAAAATAACAGACCGTGTCACCTCTGTTTCACCATGCTCCCCACCGAATCTGCGTCGCAACGAACGGTGGGTGTCACAAACACCAGGAATCTTCAACTTAAATTGCTCCACCTCCACATTTAACACTACCCCAGAAATCACTCCCTTCAATGGTGCAAAGCAAGATACAGGGCTTTCCCCAAGTTGCATCGCATGGAGCGCCTGTGCCTTCCGAGCTAAGGTAATACAAACAAACATCACAAGTCCACTTCGGGTTACCTTCACCGACTCAACAGCACCCACCATCTTTTCCACCCAACCTGAAACCACCCAAGGATCAGCAAAAAGGCCTGGTTCCACCCTCTTCAAAAATCTCCCTCCCACTGGAACAAATGTATCTTTATCCTAACCATGTCTATCAATGCTAGGCTCGGGCTTCGAGCTCCTCACAACACCTTCTACCCCTTCCATTTCACCTCCAGAACTCAAACTGGCGTCCGGCTCACTCTGTTTGAACTTGACACCAATCTTCCTCAACATACCTTCTTCCCCATCATCGCTAACCCCAACCTACATGTACAAATGACCTTGACTAACCTGTACCCCTGCACATTAACTCAGTTTCCGGTACACCTTTGATACAGCCTTGTTGTTGTTATTTTATTGTGTTACTTTTTATTTATTTGGTGAATATGTTCTTAACTCTTACGGGCTTGTAAGTAAGCATTTCACAGGAAGGTCTACACATGTTGTACTCGGCACATGTGACAAATACAGTTTGATTTGAATTTTACAGATTCAATCCCATCCTCCTCCCTTCACCAATTACCCTACACCTTCTGAAAATATTTTTAAGCCAAAATCTCTTTTTAGCCTCCTCGAGACATGCTAAGCCCTGTACTCCCTCCACTTCAAACTCAAACTGCTTCCCCTGCTCGAGTCATGTAGCCGATCGTCCCACTCGGAGAGTTCACGGAAATGAACACGATCGAGAAACAACACCACATGACTGAAACTATTTCTTGAATCAAATGTCCTGTTCTGTTTTGCTGAAATATAGGTAAGGTCACATACATTCCTAACACTGATCTGATTAAAATGCATGGAAAACCACATTAATGACTAAAAGTCATTCTAAACAGGATGATAGGAAAAGTGTTTCAAATCTGAACACTAAGAAGATATAGGTGTTTTCCTGGTTGGAAACTGACTGGAAAAAGCTGACTGTCATGTTTAATCTTGCATTCTAAACACCTGTGTTGAAGATGAGAACACCTATTGGCTAATCTAAATGCCTAATGTGTAAGTTTTCAACACTGACGTTTAGGTTAGAAACGTGCCACGTTTCATGGTGTTACAGTGTAGCAATTGGGTAAATAAATGAAACAAGTTCCAGTAGGCTAATATTTTTTAAGCCCGTATGAATTGCTCCCGAGTGGCGGAGCGGTCTAAAGCACTGCATCTCAGTGCTAGAGGCGTTACTACAGGCCCTGGTTTGATCCTGGGTTGCATCACAACCGGCCGTGATCGGGAGTCCCATAGGGCAGCACACAATTGGCACAGTGTCATCCGGGTTAGGGGAAGGTTTGGCCAGGGTAGGCCGTCATTGTAAAATAAGAATTTGTTCATAACTGGCTTGCCTGGTTAAATAAATAAAAATATTGTATTATAGTATAATTACAACTCATATATCGGCCGATATTGGCCTTTTAACGCTATATAACGGTATGGGCCGATAACTCCACCGATACCGATATTCAATAAAAAGGATGAAAAGGGAATCTCATGCTTATCAGAACACGTGTGGCCATTGTCAAGATGTGCCATTATTATCACAATGTATGAAATCAACATTTGAAGCATAGTTATTGGACAATTTGTCTTTTGGATTGCAATTTATGAGAATTCAGTGTGAAATGTTTTAACTTTTTAATTTCCCCGATGTAAAACAGTATTTTAGCAGATATATCGGAATCAGTAAGATGGTGCAGCTGTAAAACCTTTTGAGGATATGAGGACTCATGCCAAATCTTTTCAGTCTCATGA
Organism: Oncorhynchus mykiss; assembly: GCF_057628025.1. Classification (NCBI taxonomy): domain Eukaryota; kingdom Metazoa; phylum Chordata; class Actinopteri; order Salmoniformes; family Salmonidae; genus Oncorhynchus; species Oncorhynchus mykiss. Next base: position 37,213,556 of record NC_143043.1, read on the forward strand.
GGGGGAATAGGTTTTGTTGTGCCCTCTTCACGACTGTCTTGGTGTGCTTGGACCATGTTAGTCTGTTGGTGATGTGGACGCCAAGGAACTTGAAGCTCTCAACCTGCTCCACTACAGCCCCGTCGATGAGAATGGGGGCGTGCTCGGTCCTCCTTTTCCTATAGTCCACAATCATCTCCTTTGTCTTGATCACGTTGAGAGAGAGGTTGTTGTCCTTGCACCACACGGTCAGGTCTCTGACCTCCTCCCTTTAGGCTCATTGTTGTCGGTGATCAGGACTACCACTGTTGTGTCATCAGCAAACGTGATGATGGTGTTGGAGTTGTGCCTGGCCGTGCATTCATGAGCGAATGTGCAGGGATAATGGAGTGTTTGGGTTAGATATGTACAGGGGTAAGGTGACTAGGATATATGATAAACAGAGTAGCAGCCGCGTTTAATATGATTGTATGTGAGTGTGTGTGCGTGTGAGCAAATTAAGTGTGTGTGTGTGTATTGGAGTGTCAGTGTGAGTGTGAGTGTGTAGAATGTAGGGCTAACCCCAATTGTTTGGTCGATAGGCTGTTGGTTGATCGAGATTTTCTTTTGTCGAGCAGTAGCAAATATATATATATATATTTTACGGGGCACGAGACGCCTGTCTTATTCACGCTCATCTCAGTGAACTGATACATTGCGGGGGCCGCAGGGATGGCACAGGCCAAGAAGAAAGAGAATGTGGCTAAGATGCACAATGCACATCTCTATCCAGAATACGTTCCCTCCCACCAATTTGTGCACATTCATTGTTTCGTAACTTCATTGTTTGAATTGTTTGTGTTTGATTGTTAGTGTCTATCAATTCAGCATTAAATATATCACCGCTAGTAAATTGACCATTCATTTCTAATCTACAATGTTTGTTTGTTTACAGTCATTTCTGTTAATGCATTCAATATATGAATATTCCAGTCATTTACCATTCTCATTGACTATGAAATAACACATATGGAATCATGTAGTCCCCCCAAAAGTGTTAAACAAATCAAAACATATTTTGTATTCTTCAAAGTAGCCACCCTTTGCCTTGATGACAGCTTTGCACACTCTTGGCATTCTCTCAACCAGCTTCACTTGAAATGAGGTCCCACATATGCTGAGCACTTGTTGGCTGCTTTTCCTTCCCTCTGCGGTCCAACTCATCCCAAACCATCTCAATTGGGCTGAGGTCGGATGATTGTGGAGGCCAGGACATCTGATGCAGCACTCCATCACTCTCCTTCTTGGTCAAATAGGCCTTACACAGCCTGGAAGTGTGTTGGGTCATTGTCCTGTTGAAAAACGAATTATAGTCCCACTAAGAGCAAACCAGGTGGGATGGCATATCGCTGCAGAATGGGGTGGTAGCCGTGCTGGTGAAGTGTGCCTTGAATTCTAAATAAGTCACCGACAGTGTCACCAGCGAAGCACCCCCACACCTCCTTCTCCATGTTTCACAGTGGGAACCACAATGCAGAGATCATCCATTCACCAACTCCGTGTCTCACAAAGACATGTCGGTTGGAGCCAAAAATCTCAAATTTGGACTCATCAGACCAAAGGACAGATTTCCACTAGTCTAATGTCCATTGCTCGTGTTTCTTGGCTCAAGCAAGTCTCTTCTTATTATTGGTGTCCTTTAGTAATAGTTTCTTTGCAGCAATTCAACCATGAAGGCCTGATTCACGCAGTCTCCTCTGAACAGTTGATGTTGAGATGTGTCTGTTACTTGAACTCTGTGAAGCATTTATTTGGGCTGCAATCTGAGATGGAATTAACTGGAGGTAACTCTGGGTCTTCCTTTCCTGTGGTGGTCCACATGAGAGCCAGTTTCAATATAGTGCTTGATGATTTTTGCGACTGCACTTGAAGAAACTTTCAAATGTCTTAAAGTAATGATAGACTGTTGTTTCTCTTTGCTTATTTGAGCTGTTCTTGGCATAATATGGACTTGGTCTTTTACCAATTAGGGCTATCTTCTGAACACCACGCCTACCTTGACACAACTGATTGGCTTAAACGCATTAAGGAGGAAAGAAATTCCACAAATTAACTTTTAACAAGGTACACCTGCTAATTTAAATGCATTCCAGGTGACTATCTCATGAAGCTGGTTGAGAGAATGCCAAGAGTGTGCAAAGCTGTCATCAAGGCAAAGGGTGGCTACTTTGAAGAATCTAGGTGTGTCCAAACTTTTTACTGGTACTGTATATATATATATATACTGAACTAAATATAAACGCAACATACAACAATTTCAAAGATTTTACTGAAATACAGTTCACATAAAGAATTGAAATAACTTCATTAGGCCCTAATCTATGGATTTGACATCACTGGGAATACAGATATGCATCTGTTGGTCACTGATACTTAAAAAAGTATGGGTGTGGATCAGAAAACCAGTCAGTATCTGGTGTGGCCACCATTTGCCTCATGCAGTGCGACACATCTCCTTCACATAGAGTTGATCAGGCTGTTTATTGTGGCCTGTGCAATGTTGTCCCAGTCCTCTTCAATGGCAGTGTGAAGTTGCTGGATATTGGTGGGAACTGGAACACGCTGACGTACAAGTCCATCTAGAGCATCCCAAACATGTTCAAATGGGTGACATATCCCCAAACATATGGAAGAAGGTACTCTGGTCAGATGAGACTAAAACTGAACTTTTTGGCCATCAAGGAAAACACTATGTCTAGCGCAAACCCAACAATTTTCACATCACCCTGAGAACACCATCCATATTTTTCATCGGCAGGAACTGGGAAACTGGTCAGAATTGAAGGAATGATGGATGGCGCTAAATACAGGGAAATCTTTGAGGGAAACCTGTTTCAGTCTTCCAGAGATTGGAGACTGGGATGGAGGTTCACCTTCCAGCAGGACAATGACCCTAAGCATACTGCTAAATCAACACAAGTGGTTTAAGGGGGATCATTTAAATGTCTTGGAATGGCCTAGTCAAAGCCCAGACCTCAATCCAGTTAAGAATCTGCGGTATGACTTAAAGATTGCTGTACACCAGCGGAACCCATCCAAATTGAAGGAGCTGGAGCAGTTTTGCCTTGAAGAATGGGCAAAAATCCCAGTGGCTAGATGTGCCAAGCTTATAGAGACATACCCCAACAGACTGCAGCTATAATTGCTGCAAAAGGTGGCACTACAAATTATTGACTTTGGGGGGGGGGGGTGAACATTTATGCATGCTCAAGTTTACTTCTTGTTTGTTTCACAACAAAAAAATATTTTGCATCTTCAAAGTGGTAGGCATATTGTGTAAATCAAATGATACAAACCCCCCAAAAATCTATTTTAATTCCAGGTTGTAAGGCAACAAAATAGGAAAAATGCCAAGAGGGGTGAATACTTTCGCAAGCCACTGTACTGCCAAATGATCTAAAACAACATTAAATGATCTGGTAACAGCTCTGGTGGACATTCCTGCAGTCAGCATGCCAACTGCACACTCCTGCAAAGCTTGAGACATCTGTGGCATTGTGTTGTGTGACAAAACTGCGCATATTAGTGTCATTTTATTGTCCCCAGCACAAGATTCACCTATGTAATGATCATGCCGTTTATCAACTTCTTGATTTGCCACACCTGTCAGGTGGATGGATTATCTTGGAAAAGTAGAAATGCTCACTAACAGGGATGTAAACACATCTGTGCACCACATTTGAGAGAAATAAGCTTTTTATGCATATGGAACATTTCAGGGCTCTTTTATTGCAGCTCATGAAACATGGGACCACCACTTCACAAGTTGCATTTATATTTTTGTTCAATCTTGAACATGATTATTTATTTTGGATGCAATTTGAATGGAATTGATGGAGAGAGAAAAATACTATGAGAGAGTGCTCACATGCACAATTATTTAAAGCAACGATATTCGAGTGATAGCCTGTTTTAAAACTTTGCATCTGCAATAAAAAAAAATATATTTCCAAAAAAAATGAAGGTAACCCTGAAAGCGAGATGGATATGTATAAATTAGACATGCACTCAGTTTTTATATCACTATTGTATCTGCTCATCTGCAGCAAATATATACCTGTCACAAGAAAAAAGTTACCATGATGAGATGATACATGCATTGTAAACTGCACTCCATACCGAGATGTGCTGTCTGTCCCCACCCTGAGCGTTGATGATTGATCATGCAGATAACTGAGAGTAGGCCATAGAGAAGCCAGATTTAGAAATGTAACAGTTCCATTTCACATAATCCTGTTCATAAAAATAATTTATTATAATTTACAGGTTTCTCACAGTTATTGATTGCGGGAAAAGAGAGTGGGTTTGAGCAGGAGAGCTCAGTAAATCTCGGTAACCCGTTTCCCGCTATTCAACCCTAGCTACTACTACTAAACCATTTGGCATTACTGCTCTCTGAGCAATGATGCTTACAGCATCTGTAAATAGCCCGTCCAATCTACCTACCTCATCCACATATTGTTAATATGAACTTTTTGCACACCAGTATTTCTACTTGCACATCATCATCTGCACATCTATCACTCCAGTGTTAATTTGCTGAATCGTAATTACTTCGCTACTATGGCCAATTTATTGCCTTACCTCCTCACGCCATTTGCACACACTTAATATAGATTTTTTTTCTATTGTATTATTGACTGTACGTTTGTTTATTCCATGTGTAACTCTGTGTTGTTGGTTGTGTCGAACTGCTTTATCTTGGCCAGGTCGCAGTTGTAAATGAGAACTTGTTCTCAACTGGCCTACCTGGTTAAATAAAGGTGAAATAAAATCGTTTAAATCACCAAGCCAAGCCAGCAACACCTCAGCAGCCACACCGTATTCAGTCAGTCATACTACAAGGGCTACTACTCCTAAACTCGTCTGGCAGAATTACAGACTACTCTAGAATCTCTGGTAGGGATGTGACAAATGGACAATTGTTTTTAACGTTTAAACTGCATTTTTTTTATCAGTTTTCAGTTGACTTTTTTTCTTTTTCCCTCACAGAAATTCACAATTCAACTGTGCTGCTGCCAGCAACAGTTTCGGTCTCACGGTGAGTCCCTTTCAGATGGTTAAGCATTGCACAAGTACTTCCATTACTGTACCTCAATTTCACCTCACAAAGTTTGCTTTTCCTTTTCATTTAACTTCTCAAAGTATTGCCATACAGGAGTTCGCCATTTTTCTAGCTGTTAACGATGATGACATAGTGGTGGAGAGTCGACTACAAAATAATTGAATTCTCGATTTCTTGGTTTGCAATGTCTCGCAACTTCAGTAAAGCAGGGCCTATCATCAATGAATAGTCTAGGATACTCTATACCCAAAAGACCGAAGACTGAACACACACTTACATCATAAGCCAAGAGAAAGAGCAGGGGTGAAATCATTAGTCCAAAACTGAACATTTTGCAACTAAAACGAGAGTTTCTATTGGACAAATACAGGTAGATCCCTTTCCGTGTCATTCGGTTTGCTTCCGTTTAAGAAATGTTTTGCAACAGAATTGGCGTAATGAATACACCCCGGGCAAGCCAGCGCAATGTAGAGAGAGGAGGGGGTTGGCAGAAAAATATTTGGTGTGCATATGTCTTGGTAATCTGTCTTGCATTCTTCACAAATTCACCAAAGTAACCTAAAGTTTGCCTCTTTCTCTCTGGATGTATTTAAATGACACAACATTCCCCAGGCCTTTATAGCCTATTGTCTATTTAGGCTATAACACAGAAAATAATGTTTTGTGATAACTGCACTGCAATCTTAACTTTATGGGATTTTTCTTCACGTTATTAAAAATTCAAATTTCATTTAAACGTTTTAACGTTTAAGTGTTGGAACACCACTAATCTCTGGGGCAGTGGCATGAACACAGCTGACATACAGAGATTAAAAATCCTCCCAGGTATAGTATCTGTCTGCTGGCCAAGACAGACAGCCTTCCTGGTGTTGTAGACAGAAAGAAGCACCACCACCATGCTAACCTAGCCTGGTCCCACATCTTTTAGCAGTTGGCATGACATCAAAGACAGATCTGGGACCAGGCTATACTAATCCCGCAGAAGCACATATAACACATGAATTTATATTAGTATAATATATATTCAATTTAGCAGACACTTTTATCCAAAGAGGCTTACAGTCATGGGTGCATGCATTTTCGTAGACAGGTTAGCTACATGTATACTAACTAACCCATCTGGAGAAAATACAACACATTCATGTATAGCCACACTGACTAGTTCCAAACCACACTGGATACAAAATATATACAACACATTCATTTATGATGCAATTACATCAATATGCTGCTTGTGTTACATAATAGGAAATAGGATCCAAGCCAAGTTAAGGCCTGCTAGTTAATGGTGAATGTCTGGTAATATTCCTGCTAAAAAAATGGCTTGACCTCAGTAATGTGTGTTTGTGGAGTGGTGGGTTTGTCATTGGTTCCCGCTCTCTCCCTGCAGACCCAGGGCTGGTAGTATGGTGTAATACAGGTTTTCCTCAGGTTACATGCAAGTGTGCACACAAATCACCTCCTGTGTGTTTGCAGAGAACCTCCTTCCTGTTCCTCGTACGTACTACGCTCAGTCACCCCACACTGCAGAGTTCAGTTTAGCAACCATGTAAGGACTTGTTACCCTTTAAAGCAGCAATCACCCCTGGTTCGGTAAAAAGCTAAGGGCGGGGCTGGAGAAGTTTAATCATTCTCAAATTCATAGACAGAGCTATGGATGCAAGCACTGACCATCCATGATATCAAAATGATAGTTTTAACCATGTTAGGATGCTATTCAGTGTTTGTTTAAAATTGTATTAGTTTACAAACATTGGAGTAAAACAAGCTTATATTTTGGGTTCTGATGGGGAAGAACAGTTGAACTAAGCTCATGAGGCATTTACAAGTTATATTCATATCAATGCGTACACGTAATTCATTTATACGTCACAAGAAGTGGGTGTAGCAACTGCTGATTGCCCCTTTAACCTTACGCTCCACAGAAAAGTCTTGCTATTAACAAGACTTAGGTTCTGATTCTTTCACACTCACTTTACAGAAGCAAGCACTTCAGTATAAAAGCTTTTTCCAGGGCAGTCCTTCCAAGCCAGAGGCAAAATAGGAAATCCAGAATAAATAGCTAGAAAAAATTGAGAAAACATCCAAAACAATACTGACTGATGGTGTTTCCTGTTTATGGTCCCACATCGATCCAGAGCTATGGTCTGTGTCCCAAATTACACCTGATTCTCTATGTAGTGCACTACTTTTTACCAGGGCCAATAGGGCTCCTTTCTCCCCCTCCCTAAGGCCACCCCTCTCTCTTCCTCTCTCCCGCTCTCCCCCCTCTCCCGCACTTCCCCTCCTCCCTCTCCCTCCTGCTGGCACCAGAAGCTATAATCATGTTACAGGATATGACTTAGACTGTTATCTATCCATCTGTGTGTGTGCGTGTGCGTGTGCGTGTGTGTGTGTGTGTGTGTGTGTGTGCGTGTGTGTGTGTGTGTGTGCGTGCGTGTGTGTGTGTGTGTGTGTGCGTGCGTGCGTGCGTGTGTGTGTGTGTGTGCGCGTGTGTGCGTGTGTGTGTGAGAGAGAGTGTGTAAAGTCAGTGGCCAGTCAGCTCTCTGTAATTATGATGTTATTATATAAATAACCATAATCCACAGCTCTTAAAGTGTCAAATACAGAGCACTTTATTACGACACAAAGAGACATGAGAAGTGTAGGTAATACTGCAGAACAATGATGCTACATCTGCCTGGAGAAGAGCGGAGCGCAATCAAATGAAAGTGTCTAGCTATGCCTCCCACCCAACACTTTACACCGAACAAATGCTGAAACAATCAATACACCACACCTCAGCTTTGCTATGGTTGAATATAACAGCCACACGCATCATTACCACACACTATTTCAATTTATGTTTCACTTCACATAATTTATATCTTTAGGATGCATTTAGCATTTATCCTCAATCATAATGGTATAAGACGGAGGTAAACTAGCTAGTTGCGAGTGGAGAAAGGAACACGTAACTCTTTTGATAGACCACTACAATAATTCATCACCCCCTTTTTGTGATCGTCCTGACTTCAGTACATTCTCCGAGACATTGGTCTATAGTGCTCTCCTCAAGGGTTAATAAAGATGGATTTTATAGATCTTTTCAAGAATCATAATTTTCCTTTAGACGTGTTGTTGTTGTACATCTGACACAAATAGATATCCGTATGCTAAGCAAGACTGCATCTGAACCTGATATGCTATATAAACTGTCAGCTTTATCACGAGCCATTACATCACAGGCAGAGTGAGATGAAACGGCTTCCAGAGAAAATAAACAGATATTTATATGCCATTAATCACAGATACTGCCCTTTATAAAACATGTTTGGGAATCATTTATGAGACATTTGTGCATTATTTGTGAAGTATTTGTGAAAAATTTGTGAATCATTTGTCGGTAAAAAAAAAAGAAGGTTTTATCTCCGCCACAAAACGACTACAATTTATCACCACGGCAAGCTAAAGCTATCACAGTAAAGTATCCAGCATCTTAAAAATAACAAAATCATCTATAAAGGCAAACAAACGGTGAAACGACAGAATCCGACAGAGGGGATGTTCTTAAACAGGAGTTCCCTTATCTGAATTGGTGCTGTATGTCATAGAGCACAAACATGGCTGACAATCAGCTGGGGGCCTGAAGCAGCTTCCGGAAAGATTCATCAATAACTTGAAAATGAATTTGGGGTTCATCTAAGGGCCTGATTGATTGAAAAAACTTTATCGATCCACAGAGGGGAAAATGGGTTGTTCTTTCAACCGTCTGTATCTAAATAGCTGAAGTATTTGCAGCAGTAGGCAGTGGTATCTCATCATTGATACAGTACTTAACTAAGCATACTGAGATGTTCTGTTCCGCACACACCTGGGAGGAAGAGAGCAGTGCATGCAGGAACCTGACAGAGCTCTGAAGGAAGAGCATGACGGATGCATAGAGCTCTGAGAAGCGAGCCCCACCACTGCACTGAGTGCACTTCACCCCAGCTGCCTGCAAAATGATCATGACGTAAAGTTTGTGATCTGGAGCGACATTTCAGACAAGCCCTGCTGATGTCCTGATGCTCCTGCTCAATACAGAGAGTAACAGGGAAAACTCAAGTCCCAAGAAAGTGCGTTTTTGACATAAAGATAAACTGTACTAGTTGTTCAAGTATGATCTTGTCCCATCTTGATTACTGTGCGGTAATATTGTCAGGTGCAGCAGAGAAGACGTAGTAAAGCTGCAGCGGGCTCAAAACAAAACAGCACTCCCTGCCCTTAACTGCACACACAACTAACATCCACAACATGCATGATAGTCTTTCATGGCTGAGGGTTGAGGAGAAATTGACTACTTCTCTTCAAGTCTTTTTATGAAATATGTGTCATGTGCCTCCCCCTATGCGTTTCTTCACTGTACCCAAAAACATATGTAATGCGTCGCTCTGTTACGTATAGAGCCATGTCATCATGGAATTCTTTGCCACCAAAGGTTAGTCAGACAAAAGGCAAGATGAGCATTAAAAACAGATGAAAAAAACATATTGTATCACAGAGCCTCTCTATCTAAAGATCTCATTTAACTGTGACTAAGAATATTAATATGTACAGTATATATGAATAATTTGTAAATAGTGTTTTTTGTCTTTTTTTGTCATTCTAATATATAACTCGTATTTTTAAAAATATTTTTTTTGTATTACATATTTTATTTACTTGATGTCCTTGTCTATAGTTGTTCTGTCGTGTATTTGTACATTTTATGTGGACCCCAGGAAGAGTAGCTGCTGCATGTGAAGTAGCTAAAGGGCATCCTCATAAACTAAAACTAAACTTTTCAGCTTTTTAATTTAAGCTTTTATTTCCATTGTTTTTTATTATTTTTATTTTTATTTATTTATTCCATGTCTGAAATGTGCTGTATAAATAAAGCTTGATTTGATTTGATAAACTACTAGTCCTGATTGCTGAAGTGAACTCAACTGCTCTGCAGCTACATGTGCGTATTTACGGGATCAAACTGGGACACTTTCACTTCTGGCACTTTTCTAATTAATTATTGATTTTAAATCCATCAACTTTCATCAATCTTAAAGCCTTTGAATTAAATGTGTTCAGTGGTTCAGTGTGACAGGATCTGCAACTGTTTAGATTTGCATGATAGTGCTTTTAAAAAGCAGCCAGTTGGGCAGAAATCCAGATATATAGCAAAGCTTCTGGTCTGAAAGACTAGGCCTGCGTCCCAAATGGCACTCTATTCCCTACATCATGCACTACTTTTGACCGGGGCCCGTAGTTTATTCAATTACCCACCTCTTACCCAGCTGTCTAAAGTGGGGATTCCATATGCCCTTGGAATGGTCGGCGGGCCGGAACATAATTACAAATCATTTCGCAAGAAGCCCAAACAGATCAGAAAACTTGGGGGGACAAATAAAATCACCCGCGGGCCATCATTTGGGGAACCTTGCCCTGGAATTCCTCAAGCATAGTCATTCTTGCAAAACAAGAGTGTAATATATGTCTCTGCTATTACCACTAATACCTTACAGTGAGAGCAGAAGGTGCTCTACAACCCAGATCTTTCCAGCTTCAAAGATGGTGAACGAGCAACACTGTCTGGTGCTATTCCGAAACACAAACAGGATGTGGTCTCTGCAATGGCAGAGAGTATTGAGTGCATAAAGAGAACAGCAATGCATGTGATGTATGACAGTAGAGATTCTCTTCTAGTCCTTTTCTAGTTATGCTGAGAACATCATGCCAGCCCAGAAAAACAAAGATACACTCACTGGTCAACAAGCACAACATGGTTTCATTTACGGTGCATTCGGATAGTATTCAGACCCCTTGACTTTTTACACATTTTGTTACGTTACAGCCGTATTCTACAATGGATTCAATTGTTTTTTCCCCCTCATCAATCTACACACAATACCCCATAATGTCAACGCAAAAAGTGTTTACATTTATTTTTTTTATATCACATTTACATAAGTAGTCAGACCCTTTACTCAGTACTTTGTTGATGCACCTTTGGCAGTGATTACAGCCTCGATTCTTCTTGGGTATGACGCTACAAGCTTGGCACACCTGTATTTGGGGAGTTGCTCCCATTCTTCTCTGCAGATCCTCTCAAGCTCTGTCAGGTTGGATGGGAAGCGTCGCAGCACAGATATTTTCTGGGCTCTGGCTGGGCCACTCAAGGACATTCAGAAACTTGTCCCGAAGCCACTCCTGCATTGTCTTGGCTGTGTTCTTAGGGTCGTTGTCCTTTTGGAAGGTGAACCTTCGCCCCAGTCTGAGGATGTCGCTGTACATTGCTCCGTTCATTTTTCCTTAGATCCTGACTAGTCTCCCAGTCCCTGCCGCTGAAAAACATCCCCACAGCATGATGCTGCCACCCTCAAGCTTCACTATAGGGATGGTGCCAGGTTTCCTCCAGATGTGACACTTGGCATTCAGGCCAAATAGTTTAATCTTGTTTTCATCAGACCAGATAATCTTGTTTCTCAAAGTCTGAGAGACCTGTAGGTGCCTTTTGGCAAACTCCAAGCGGGCTGTGCCTTTTACTGAGGATTGGCTACCGTCTGGCCACGCTACCATAAATTTTGAGTCTCATATCAAAGGGTCTGAATATTTATGTGAATAAGATATTTATTTAAATAAGAGTTTTATACATTTGCTAATATTTCTAAAAACCTATTTTCACTTTGTCATTATGGGGTATTGTGTGTAGATTGATGAGCATTTTTATTTATTTATTTAATCCATTTTAGAATAAGGCTATAGCGTAACAAAATGTGGAAAAAGGGAAGGGGTCTGAATACTTTCTGAATGCACTGTATACAGTATATATACTTTTTAGCAAGCATGAATCCCCCTTTTGAAAAGCCCTGAGGTAGTAATCCATTCACAATTTCAGATTTGTCATACCACCGCTACTACAATAGATAGACCAACCAAGCAACACACAATCAAATCAGACCACTACAATACAATCCATAACAACCAGGTCGACCAATAGTAGAAAAGCAGTGCCTCTATAATTAGGGTGTCCAATCAAAAATGCATATTTTGACCAATTTGTGGAGACACTCCTCTAAGAAAAACAATGGTCCAAACATCATGTCTCGATCAAATCAAATCATATTAAATGTTATTTGTCACATGTTTTTTTTTCTGGTGTAGATGCTTACTTACAACCCCTTAACCAACAATGCAGTTTTAATTAAGAAAAATACGTAAATAAAAATAAGAAATAAAAGTAACAAATAATTAAAGAGCAGCAGTAAAATAACAATCTGTTCAAAATGGACTATTTACCCTTGTAGGATGGCCAAGATTAGGGTTACTAAATCAATGGAGGCCAGAGAAAAAAAGTGGTCAAGGAAAATAGCATTGCGTCATCTAGGTTGGATGCTGTGTGATAATTAAGGTCACCTGACAGGCTTCCCGTTGAACTTGTCATCTTTCTTCTCGAATCCGAGACTTGTCCCGAAGCCACTCCTGCATTGTCTTGGCAATAAAGAGGTAGGATGGATATCGATTTTGAGACATGACATGTATTTTCATAGTTTAGCATACGCTTTCCATATTAACGCGAAATTCCTGATATTTTTCTCAAATGTATCCGAAAAACAAGCGTACCTCTGTGAAATGTCAAAGGAGCCCTGAGCTGAACTCGTCATTTAATTGACCTTTTTGCGATCCTGCGGAAACAACTTTGGAGGAGACCACCACAACAAGTCAAATCCACAAAACTCGCTGCGAGAAGCGGCACCACTCTGTCAACAGAGCTCAGTGCTTATTATAGGATGTATTAGGCTACAAATCCTACAAATACAAATCTGTCTTTTTGGATATAATGTCAATGGTATGTTTGAGAAAGACCCCTCTGAATGATTCAGAACATGAAGGATCATATTTGTCTTGGTGAAATGTATTTTATAACATAAGGAAGTGAATTTTCATCGCCAAAGTGTGTTTTCACCCACTCTGGGCAGAGTGGGAGGAAACCCTTCTATAATGTATGTCCCAAGAGAGAACTGAGGAGGTGGGATCTGAGGAGGAGCAGAGACTGACTGAGAGATGAATCACTACTGATGAGTTATTGCCTTTGTGTGTGTGTGTGTGTGTGTGTGTGTGTGTGTGTGTGGGTGTGTGTGTGTGTGTGTGTGTGTGTGTGTGTGTGCCTGTGTGCCTGACTGTGTTTTCCCAAGTGTGTGTGTGTATGCACTCGCGCGTGCTTGTGTGTGTGTGTTTGTGTGCGTCTAAGAACTATCTCTGCTAAGACTTGTTGCTAAGAGATCTGCCAAGACTTTTAATTGTGGATTATGACAAGGCAGACAGCCATGAAAGAGAGCAGCCCTATTCACTTCATCCTGCTATGATACAAAAAGAGAGAGAAAGAGAGAGAGAGAGAGAGCGAGAGAGGGGCACTTCAAAACAGTGTTCTGTTTGAGGCCTGACACGGATGTTGACACGAATGAAATGTTTCTTGTGGAGTTGTGTTTATAAAGTCGTAATTCAAATCCACATTCAACAATGAACAGCTCTGCTCTCCTCTAGACCTCATCAAGTTCATGAACATCTAAGAAGATACCTATTCATTTGAACTTGTTACACCTCCATGAACACGTTTTTAATCAGTAAACATGCCATAACATTGCTGTTTCTAAGTAATTTTCAACATGATTCAAACCTGGCTATATTCTTCATAGAAAATAGACACAAAAACATAAACGGAATAGTCTGGACAAGGTACTGTATCTGTCGTGTCCCTGTGATGCTGTTCTGTGAGACAGTCTTCTGACTCATAAGATATTGGTACAATCATGTGCCATGAATTCTTCACAGGGAAACAGCACACAGAAAATACACATCATGAAAACAAGGAGAGGGAGCGAGTATCCAAACCAGCGTTGTCAAACAATAGGAATTACAGATAAACAGAATGTATCTAGGTTGGATGAGCAAAGTGCACAGTGAGCATGTCATACAAGACAAACTACCGGTGATGATGCACAACAACACCACCACATCCCAGGTCTATTGACAGGTACACAGTGATGAGACAGACGCGGCCCACAGGCCGGCTTCCCTACTGGGGCTCCGTGATTAGATTCAGCTAGCTCAGCATCAGCCGGGCCAGGGGCAGAGAGGAGACTACGTTCCAAATGGCACCCTAGTCCCTATATAGTGAATCATCACACAACCTATGGGTCCTGGTCCAAAGTAGTGCACTACATAGGCAATAGGGTGCTATTTGGGACTCAGCCATGGAGGCTTGGAGGAGGAAAAGAGAAATGCTAATGTAGGAAACGGGCAGGCTTCACTGACAACAACAAGTGCCTGATGTGGAGAGCGGCTCGTTGATAGGCCACTTTGAAAACAGGATGAGCTCTTTTGTCTGATTCAAAGGGAGCCAGGCAGTAAAAAAAAACGGTTAGCCCAATTGGACTAGCGTGTTGTGTAGCTGGTCTTCCCTTTGTGTGTGTGTATGTGTGTGTGTTGAGGAGAAGGGCAGCTGGCCTATGGGTCTGTAGGGTCTGGTCTCTTTTGTCCCGGAGATGTAATGAGATGAGACTCCCTCTCTGGGACCCTTGGCTTTCTATTGTCACCACTACCCGGGCCGCGGCTGGTGTGAAACTGAGTGGTGTGGCCTTGTGCTCTCAGTGTTACAGTGAGGAGCTAGATCTGCCTTCTAAATATCACCTTCTTCCCTATAAAGCGTCTCAGAGTAGGAATGCTGATCTGGGATCAGGTTCTACCCGTCTATATAATCTTATTCATTATGATCTAAAATGAAAAACTGTATCCTGGATCAGCATTCCTAGCTAGCACTCTGTGTGAATACGGACCATGATTGCAAAGGAAAAACACTCAAAAGTGGAAAAGTGAACCACCCACAACTCAGCAACAGAACAGTTGTATGCTGAGAGGCCTGGCCTTTAACCCAAAACGAATAGACTAACAAGGTTAGGTCTCCATGAAATCAGCAGAGAAGGAGGAGAGCGATTGCAAAAGGAAAACAATATCTTGCTGGACAAGAATCCTGGCTTGTCCTTGAATGAAAAAGACACAAAGCCACAAATAGCTGGAGGCGGGAAAAAATAACAGCGATCACAAAGAAATGAGACCTTTATTCTTCCGATCCCTCACCTAGTAGCATTGTGACATGAGGGGGTACTGTATCTCATGCTACATGTTATCTCATGCTACATGTTATCTCATGCTACATATTGTTATCTCATGCTACATATTGTTATCTCATGCTACATATTGTTATCTCATGCTACATATTGTTATCTCATGCTACATGTTGTTATCTCAGGCTACATATTGTTATCTCATGCTACATGTGTGCATTCGTTTGTTTGTGTGTGTGTTATCTGAGGTCTAGGCCAAACGGCCGTGGCATGAAAAGGTTTCTGTTCTCTGTGTTATCAGGCCTGAGTGATGGGCTCTGAGCATAGAAGGGGGAGGGGATCATACTGGGACAGCCAGCCCACTCAGGAGACACTGTAGAGGGGGAAGGGTGAGGAACAGCCAGCCCAGAGCCCACTCCTGAGACATTGGATTTAGACAGAGCAAGGAGCCAGCAGCCTAGCACATTACATTATTACGACATACCTGGGATTTAAAGTTGGATTTACATTAGTAAAATATATGTAGTGAGATCTATCTCTTCAAAATCAGATTTGCAACTTTCTATTTACACTAGGCTTGGATATGGTGTAGCTAAAGCCACATTCCTGCTTCATGTTTGAGTGCAGCTATTGGAATACCGTAAATACCATAGTACAGTGCATTGCGAAAGTATTCGGCCCCCTTGAACTTTGCGACCTTTTGCCACATTTCAGGCTTCAAACATAAAGATATAAAACAATCAAGTCTCCGTATAAATGCACCTGCACTGTGATAGTCTCAGAGGTCCGTTAAAAGCGCAGAGAGCATCATGAAGAACAAGGAACACACCAGGCAGGTCCGAGATACTGTTGTGAAGAAGTTTAAAGACGGATTTGGATACAAAAATATTTCCCAAGCTTTAAACATCCCAAGGAGCACTGTGCAAGCGATAATATTGAAATGGAAGGAGTATCAGACCACTGCAAATCTACCAAGACCTGGCCGTCCCTCTAAACTTTCAGCTCATACAAGGAGAAGACTGATCAGAGATGCAGCCAAGAGGCCCATGATCACTCTTTATGAACTGCAGAGATCTACAGCTGAGGTGGGAGACTCTGTCCATAGGACAACAATCAGTCGTATATTGCACAAATCTGGCCTTTATGGAAGAGTGGCAAGAAGAAAGCCATTTCTTAAAGATATCCATAAAAAGTGTTGTTTAAAGTTTGCCACAAGCCACCTGGGAGACACACCAAACATGTGGAAGAAGGTGCTCTGGTCAGATGAAACCAAAATTGAACTTTTTGGCAACAATGCAAAACGTTATGTTTGGCGTAAAAGCAACACAGCTCATCACACTGAACACACCATCCCCACTGTCAAACATGGTGGTGGCAGCATCATGGTTTGGGCCTGCTTTTCTTCAGCAGGGACAGGGAAGATGGTTAAAATTGATGGGAAGATGGATGGAGCCAAATACAGGACCATTCTGGAAGAAAACCTGGTGGAGTCTGCAAAAGACCTGAGACTGAGACGGAGATTTGTCTTCCAACAAGACAATGATCCAAAACATAAAGCAAAATCTACAATGGAATGGTTCAAAAATAAACATATCCAGGTGTTAGAATGGCCAAGTCAAAGTCCAGACCTGAATCCAATCGAGATTCTGTGGAAAGAACTGAAAACTGCAGTTCACAAATGCTCTCCATCCAACCTCACTGAGCTCGAGCTGTTTTGCAAGGAGGAATGGGAAAAAATGTCAGTCTCTCGATGTGCAAAACTGATAGAGACATACCCCAAGCGACTTACAGCTGTAATCGCAGCAAAAGGTGGCGCTACAAAGTATTAACTTAAGGGGGCTGAATAATTTTGCACGCCCAATTTTTCAGTTTTTGATTTGTTAAAAAAGTTTGAAATATCCAATAAATGTCGTTCCACTTCATGATTGTGTCCCACTTGTTGTTGATTCTTCACAAAAAAATACAGTTTTATATCTTTATGTTTGAAGCCTGAAATGTGGCAAAAGGTCGCAAAGTTCAAGGGGGCCGAATACTTTCGCAATGCACTGTATATAGAAAAACAAAATAAGATAGCAATTCCTGCTATACAGGAGCTTCTTATCTTATTAATTTTTTTGTTTGTTTAACTTTTAAACCTTTTTCTCTCCAATTTTATGATATCCAATTGGTAGTCTTGTTCCATCGCTGCAACTCCCCTACAGACTCAGGAAAGTCGAGAGCTATGAGTACTCTGAAACACAACCCCGCACTGCTTCTTGACACACTGCTCGCTTAACCCGGAAGCCAGCCTTACCAATGGAAACACCGTTCAGCTGCCGACCACCGTCAGCTTGCAGGCGCCCGGCTTGCCACAAGGAGTCGCTAGACTGAGAAGATCACTAGCCGGCTTCCACCCGGTTACGCAACCCTGCACCTTAAGAGGCTGCTGCCCCATATACATAGACTTCGAATCACTGGCCACTTTAATAA
This sequence comes from Oncorhynchus mykiss, assembly GCF_057628025.1. NCBI lineage: Eukaryota > Metazoa > Chordata > Actinopteri > Salmoniformes > Salmonidae > Oncorhynchus > Oncorhynchus mykiss. The sequence continues at coordinate 37,231,226 of NC_143043.1, forward strand.
TGGAACAATAGTCACTTTAATAATGTTTACATACTGCTTTACTCATCTCATTTGTATATACTGTATTCTATTCTACTGTATTTTAGTCAATGCCACTCAGACACCACTCAATCTAATATTTATATATTTCTGAATTCCATTATTTTACTTTTAGATTTGTGTGTATTGTTTTGAATCATTTTTTGACACTACTGGACTTTTGGAGCTAGGAACACAAGCATTTCGCTACACCCGTAATAATATCTGTTAAATATGTGTATGTGACCAATAAAATGTTACTTGATTTTAGAAAACTATGGGACAAAGAAATTTGTTGATATATTTTTAAAGCCTTTCATTTTAAATTTGGCAAATTACTGGTATTAAGTTAAGTTAATTAAGGTCATTCTTGCAGGGACATGTGGTGTGGGAGAGCCATTGTCTTTACATTATACCACTCAGAGGGGGGTATGTGTTGTCTCCTACACTACCTCCGGAGTTAGGCGGGGAGATATCTCTTAAATCTAGATTTAAATCTAGATCTGTCTCTTTAAGATGGCCGCATGCTTCGTGCATATATTATGACAACAATTAGAGATTTTCTTTTTCGTTTTAGGCAACTATTTTTCATCGGTTCGCGCACACAAATAACAGTCATTGGTCAACAGTAGGGATTCTTGAAGTGTTTGTTGTCATTCAACAAGAGACGGCTCGTTTTCATGCACATTGTTTTACTTGAGAAATATTACACCAAACTTAGATGTAAAATTGTGTGACTAAGATCTCCCCAGCAAAACCGTCAAAATGAATGACACATTTCTTGAGTTATCTTAGATTTATTCTGACTACTTTGAGGAAGTGTATACTGGCTACGGTGTCTCAAAACGGACACACTATTGGCACCTTTTCTTGTTTTTCAAGCGAAGGTCTTTTAAGGGAGTATGCGAGCACACTCAGTGGGTTCACCTAGCCAGCCAAACCGAAGAATGCAGCCTTTACATTACACACGTATCTCTCCTGGACCTAGTTTGTAGTGTAGTGTAAAGAGGACACAAAGTCAAAATGATGTCTAAACCCCTTTTATTTCTACAATAAATCTAACCCTAACCTTAACTCTAACCTTAACAACACTGCTAACCCTATGCCCACCATAAACCTTAAATTAAAACCAAAAAGCTAATTTCTGATTTACGATTTAGCCAATTTTGACTTTGTGGCTGTGGAATCTAGTGGAAACCGGATTTAAGGGCGGGGGAGGACAAGCATGACACAGAGATAAAAAATCATTATCTACATTTACCATATCTGGAGGAATTGAAGCAGGACTGGCTTCACATAACATCCAAGACAGAGAACCCTCTCTAAGTAGTTAGAATCTCTCTTGGCTGCCTTTTATAAAATCCCAGGCTTTCATATTCCATTCCCCAAACAGCAATCAGGAATCATTCTTTCATATTATTCACAGGTTAGACACTCTAGTCTTTTTGTAAGCCTATAAAACAAGTTGTTGTAATGCAGTAACATTAACAAGAGAGGAGAGGTTGCTGCAAGGTTGCTAAGTGGTGAGCTAAATAATGTGGATTGGTGTAGCCTAGCGGTTAAGAGCATTGGGCCAGTAACTGAAAGTTTGCTGGTTTGAATCCCTGAGCTGACAAGTTGAAAAAGCTGCTGATGTGCCCTTGACCAAGGCACTTAGTCCTAGTTTCTCTGGATAAGAGCATCTGCTAAATGACTTAATTATAATGGGTTTCCACTGTTGATAAATCCATGAGAGGGAGTGTGCAAGTGGATCCGCAGGATGCAGCTTTTAGTCAGGCACAGATTACAGGACATTCTCCGGGGCTCAGTTTTTCAAAAGTTATTCAGACATTGTCTTTTGAATAGGATTAAATGCATATAAATAGAATTAATAGAATGGACGAATCATTGACTTGAATAGGGACTCCCATTCAATTCATTCTATTTCTATGCATTTAATCTTATCCGATAGCCGAAATCTGGATAAATAGACCACTTTTGAAAGACTAGGACCAGAAGGTCAGACTGTAATCTAAAACACCCTCGTCCCCCTCTGAGACAAGCTAAGTGTAATTAATTCACAAATGACCGAATGCATTAATCAGAAGCATGGCAAGGCTCCACACAGGTGATCTTAATACACTGAATGAATCACTCAGAACATAGGCAACAAACACAACACAGCACATTTCAATAACACATCAAGTGTGTGAGAATGGACGAGGGAGGTGGGGAAACTGGGAAACTGTTCATGCATCTCCGACTGATAACAGATCAATAGCGGTTTGGCGCCTGTTGTTTCCTATATAGAGGTGTGGGAAGGGGCAGACTGATGGGGCACAGGGGACAGGGAGTGTGTGTGAACTGTATGTGCGTGTAGGGTGGTGTCTGTTGGGTCATTTTCTGCCAAAACAAACCCCAGTGGGACTCTGACAGGGTAGGCTCAGCCAGATAAATACTTGTATGTCATCTCAGGAGTAAATGTGTGTTTGAAAGGCAGCCAGCACAGAAGGAAGTTAGAAAGACTACAGAGAGGAAGAGCCAGGACTGGAGTGGACAGCAGTTTTACCTTCGGAAAAGACTGCAGGTACTGTCAGATAATAATACACTTTTATACAACGGGTGGATCTAATCCTGAATGCTGATTAGTTAAATCCACATTCCAGCCGGTGTCTATTCCACAAGTTACCACGGGCTAAATCTATGACGATAAAATGCCTATTTACTCTGTTCCATCTGACTGCGCAATCCACTGTCTCATCAACCCAGCCAGGCAATTTATAAACTTGATCTCCACTATAAAAAGCATCTAGACATTATCTCACATTTCTTTTAGACTAACATTTAGTTTTCAACAACGGAGATTTGTATTAACTTGCTGTCTGTCTCTCCGACATTTTCAACATTGTTTCAATATTCAAATTCGATCTCCAGCTGTCCCATAGTAATGCATGTGTCGGGAGTTGGGATTAAAACAAAGAACTATCAATAGAAAACAGGCAAAACAAAAACAAAATGCAGCTAGTTTGCAATCTTTCCAGCTTCAGTTTGAAGTGATTGTGTTAGCTGTGTCCAAATGAATGTCACTAGAAAACAGCTTAAAGAAACGCAAATGCGCAATGCAAATGCGCTGTTTGACATGACTAAGTTAGCCGTAGTTGGCAAACTAGCAAGCAAGAGATAAAAACGTTACAAGCCAGTATGGCAATGAAACATTTACAACAAACAACTGGGTCTCGTCTATAGATACAGAACAAAAAGACTGAATGACTGGGTCGCGTCTCTGGCAAACGAACCGATAGAATGAACGACCAGCCAGCTTGGGTAGCAACCCTAGATTTCTGTCTGGACTATATCTTGTGGAAGGATGAAATAGTATGAATAAATTCATCTCAATAACATTTTAATTAAAATACAGTGCATTCAGAAAGTATTCAGACCCCTAGACTTTTTCCACATTTTGTTATGTTACAGCCTTTTCCAAAAAGGATTAAATAAACAATTTTCCTCATCAATCTACACAAAATACCCCATAATGACAAAGCGAGAACAGATTTTATTTTTTTTTGCAAAACAGAAATACCTTATTTACATAACTATTCACACCCTTTTCTATGAGACTCGACATTGAGCTCAGGTGCATCCTGTTTCCATTGATCATCCTTTAGATGTTTCTACAACTTGATAGGTAAGATCAATTGATTGGACATAATTTGGGAAGGCACACACCTGTATAAGTTCCCAAAGTTGACAGTGCATGAAACCAAGCCATGAGGTCGAAGGAATTGTAAGTAGAGCTCTGAAACAGGATTGTGTTGAGGCACAGATCTGAGGAATGGTACCAAAAAATCTCTGCAGCATTGAAGGTCCCCAAGAACACTGTGGCCTCCATCATTCTTAAATGGAAGAAGTTTGGAACCACCAAGACTCTTCCTAGAGCTGGCCGCACGGTCAAACTGATACATCTTGGTGGAAGAGCCTTGGTGCTTCTACACCTGCATTGCTTGCTTTTTGGGGTTTTAGGCTGGGTTTCTGTACAGCACTTTGAAATATCAGCTGATAAAAGAAGGGCTATATAAATAAATGCATTTGATTTGATTTGGTCAGGGAGGTGACTAAGAACCCGATGGTCACTCTTGACAGAGCTCCAGAGTTCCTCTGTGGAGATGGGAGAACCTTCTAGAAGAATAACCATCTCTGCAGCACTCCACCAACCAGGCTTTTATGGTAGAGTGGCCAGACGGAAGCCACTCGTCAGTATAAGGAACATAACAGCCCGCTTTGAATATTTTTTTTTTTTAACCTATATTTAAATACGCAAGTCAGTTTAAAGAACACATTCTTATTTACAATGATGGCCTACCCCAGATGACGCTGGGCCAACTGTGCTTGATTTGATACAGCCTGGATTTGATCCAGGGACTGTAGTGACGCCTCTTGCACTGAGATGCAGTGCCTAAGAACGCTGCGCCACTCGGGAGCTTAGAGTTTGCCAAAAGGCACCAAACGACTCTCAGACCATGAGGAACAAGATTCTCTGGTCTGATGAAACCAAGATTGAACTCTTTGGCCTGAATGCCAAGTGACACGTCTGGAGGAAACCTGGCAACATCCCAACGGTGAAGCGTGGTGGTGGCAGCATTATGATGTGGCAATGTTTTTCAGCAGCAGGGACTGGGAGACTAGTCAGGGTAGAGGGAAAGATGAACAGAGCAAAGTACAGAAAGATCCTTGATGAAAACCTGTTCCAGAGCGCTCAGAACCTCAGACTGGGGCAAAGGTTCCCCTTCCAACAGGACAACGACCCTAAGCGCACAGCAAAGACGACACAGGAGTGGCTTAAGGACAAGTCTCTGAGTGTCCTTAAGTGGCCCAGCCAGATCATCTCTGGAGAGACATGAAAATAGCTGTGCTGACAGAGCTTCAGAGGATCTGCAGAGAAGAACAGGAGAAACTCCCCAAATACAGGTGTGAGCTTGTAGTGTCATACCCAAGAAAACTTCATAAACAAGAAAGCTCAAGGCTGTAATAGCTGCCAAAGGTGCTTCAACATAGTACTGAGTAAAGGGTCTGAATACTTCTGTAAATGTATTTTTATTTGAATATGTTGGTAACCTGTTGTATAAAAGTGATAATGCCCTCGAAGCCGGTGTTTGGAGGATATATTGGCACGGTCTGCCGGCCTTCAACATCGTCTCGGGCATTATAACTTAAATAACGCATGGCACTTAGTTTCTATTCAAAGCCACTTACAGTACGGCGAGTGCATGCGATTTTTAGCATGTGTGTACGATCCCAACGGGAATTTAACCCACGACACCACACAAGATCACAGGTATAGTGTTATGACAGGACAGAATAACCTTCTAGCAGTCGTAGGAGTGAAGGGGGGAGGGAGGAGAGTGAAGGGGGGAGTGAAAGGGGGTAGAGTGGAGTGAAGGAGTGAGGAGGGGGCCTACATGTACTGTGGCTTACATGTACATGGAAACAATGTTTCACTGGCTGACCCGTCAGTAATGCAGGGTAGAATGTCCAAGGCGCTCACTACAGCTGAGAAAGTAACAGGGCAGATAACTGCCAGCAGCATGACTATCAACTAATTCTTATTCATATCAGACATGGGCATCAAACCTTAATGACAAGTTCCAGCCTAGAGCTTTCTTTAAACATTTCTTGGAGGTGGATCATCTTGGATGAACAGGACAATGGTAGCAGCATCATATTTCTTCATAGTCCACTCTAAATGCACTGCTTCATCTAGGTGTAATAATGACAAGAGAAATAGAATACTTGTCTATGTTGAGGGGTATGAGTTTCTCTGGTTGACTATGGTCTATATACTTTGAAAAAAAGTTGCTATCTAGAATCTAAAAGGGTTCTTTGGTTGTCCCCATAGGAGAGAACCCTTTGAAGAACAGTTTTTGGTTCCAGGTGGAACCCTTTCAGTTCCAGGTGCATGGAACCTAAAATAGTTCTACCTGGAATGAAAAAAGGCTCTACCTGGAACCAAAAATGGCTGTCCTATGGCGAAACCCATTGGAAACCTTTTTTTCTTTAAGCTCGTAGCATACACACTAACAATGCTTCTTCCCCTGATCTCTTTCTGAACTACAGTAGGCTAAATGCAAAGCAGATCACCAATCACATAACTCATTTACCAATTACATACAAACTAGATTGTATGAATAAATAAATGGAACATGGATAAATAAGAGTAGGCTTTTTCATAATTTTGATAATATCCCTAAATTATTCTTCAACAGTATCCCTCTGGAAACCAGATGATGAAAAGGATTGATGTTTTCCACCTGCTGTTTCCTAATAAGAAGAGAGCTAGGGATGGACAGATGGTGAAATCTACCCCGCCATGCAGAATTAACAATCAATACACAAGACAAGCAAACAACAAGAACAGCTCCAACGTATACATGGACCTAAAGTTGGGAATTTGAACCACACAATTGTATCTTTAACAAAATAATTTCAATTACTGTGTATCCTTTATTTTACCAGGGAAGTCATACTGAGATTGACATCCTCTTTTCAAGTGAGCTGGATATGCAGGGCAGACATAGATGGTTCAATCCATTTTCTAGTGCTGTTGGTGGTTGCTTTTTAAAGTCAGGTGTCTTTAATACTGTATTATAAACCCTCTAGTGTAGTAACCTATTTCACCTCCATCTAGGCCTACCTGTCTACACATCTTTATAGTCAAAATTGCAATGTTAACAACCGACCATAATACAGTCACAAAACCACTACTTTCACACTCTGAGCTTCCCTCCCTCATAAAGAGGAATCTGATAACGATGCATAAAAAGGAGATTGAATATGCTGCCCCCCCACCCCTCTCTCCCCTTCCCCCTCCCTCCTTCTCTCTCTCTGTCTCTCGCTCGCTTCCTCTAACACCTCTCTCTCTCTTTCTCTGCAAATGTATTGATTAGTAGTGTGGCGCTGACATGTAAATCGGACAATTTAAGGGCTACTGACCAATTCTGCTTTTGTGTGTGTTTCTGATCTTTTATTGTACATAATGTTTCCGCCATTGTTTCCTATGACTGAAAAGAGCTTCTGGACATCAGAACAGCGATCACTAACCTCAATTTAGTTGAAGAATTCTACTTCAAGGACTCGGCCGCGCAGGACATACTGCTCATCTGGGACCAGCCCCTAATCCACGACACGCGGAAGAGGAAAAAACTGAGATATAGAGGCCGACATGGGGGCAGCCTGATGAAACTACGGAGGCGAGTAAATAAACCTCCTCTACCCTCTGTTCTATTGGCGAATGTGCAATCATTGGAGAACAAACTAGATGAGCGCAGTTCGAGATTATGCTTCACGGAGTTGTGGCTGAACGAGGACAGAGCGGCAGCGTCTTGTAAACTCAAGGGCGGGGGTGCATGTATCTTTGTTAACAACAGCTGGTGCACGATCTCTAATAATAAGGAAGTCTCGAGGTATTGAATGCCAAACTTAGAATATTGCATGATAAACTGTAGACCATACTATTTACCCAGAGAGTTTACATCTATATTTTTAGTAGCTGTCTACTTACCACCACAAACCGATGCTTTCACTAAGACTGCACTCAACAAGCTAAATAGGGCCATAAACCGACTAGAACATGCTCATCAGAGGTAGCACTCCTAGTGGCCGGTGATTTTAATGCGGGAAAATTGAAATCGGTTTTACCTAATTTCTACCAGCATGTCACCTGTGCAACTTGACGGAAACAAACTCTAGATGACCTTTACTCCACACAAAGAGATGCATACAAAGCTCTCCCTCGCCCTCCATTTGGGAAAACTGACCATAACTATACCCTCCTGATTCCGGCTTACAAGCAAAAACTCAAACAGGAAGTACACTCTAAGAACAAAGGGTTATTCGGCTATCCCCATAGGATAACCCTTTTTGGTTCCTGGTAGAACCCTTTTTGTCTCCAGATATAACTATTTGGGGTTCTATGTAGAACCCTTCTTTGTAAGGCAACGGATTCTACCTAGAACCTTTAACATCCTAAGAACCATTTTTGGAAGAAAGGGTTCTTTGATGATTCTTTGGAAGACAAGAAGCCTTCTACATAGAACCATATATCATATTTCCCAGCATTCTCTATTGTTTGTTTTACTATAATATCTGTATTTGTGTATGTATATTGACTGGATGATACATTTTATGCTACACAAAGATAAATAACATACAGTTTTCTAAACTAATCCAACTGTTAATGATTGGATTTATTGCAACCGTTAAAGAGATGGTTATTCCAGTTTAGATGATTGCGGTAGTCTCAGTATTCAAATCTTCCTTACCATGGCAGTCTTTCTGAATGCAGGTTGCGGGTGATTAAAACATTCCATTTGTTGGATATCGTAACTGGATGGAGTCCAATAGGAATTACACAGCACTTTGCAAGCCACCATTATGTGACTTGCAGGCCTGGTGTGACCTGTAAACCAGGAGATTTCTAACACCCCTGTGTTAGGGTATAACCTGTCCCTCAAAGAAAGGTCTTATGCTATATGTAATTACATTTAAAATGATAATAAGGCTGGTGGAACCGTTCAGAGGGTTCTAGGGAGAACACTCCAAAGATAAAATGGTTCTAACACCATCATTAAGTTTGCCAACGACACGACGATGTCAGGTCTGATCAACGATGACGATGAGACAGCCTACAGGGTGGTGCCAAGACAACAACCTCTCCCTCAACGTCAGTACGCCAAAAGAGCTGATTGTGGACTAGAGGTCAACCGATTATGATTTTTCAGCTCCGATACTGATACCGATTATTGGAGGACCAAAAAAGCTGATACCGATTTATCGGACGATTTTTATACATGTATATATATATTTGTAATAATGACCATTACAACAATACTGAAATAACACTTTTATTTTAACTTAATATTATACATGAATAAAATCTATTTAGTCTCAAATAAATAATGAAACATGTTCAATTTGGTTTAAATAATGCCAAAACAGTGTTGGAGAAGAAAGTAAAAGTGCAATATATGCCATGTAAAAAAGCTAACGTTTAAGTTCCTTGCTCAGAACATGAGAACATATGAAAGCTGGTGGTTCCTTTGAGTCTTCAATATTCCCAGTTAAGAAGTTTTAGGTTGTAGTTATTATAGGAATTTATAGGACTATTTCTCTCTATACCATTTGTATTTCATATACCTTTGACTATTGGATGTTCTTATAAGCACTATAGCATTGACAGCCTAATCTCGGGAGTTGATAGGCTTGAAGTCATAAACAGCGCTGTGCTTCAAGCATTGCGAAGAGCTGCTGGCAAACGCAGTGCTTTTTGAATGAATGCTTATGAGCCTGCTACTGCTACATGTGTAGTTAACTAGTGATTATGTGAAGTTGTATTGTTTTTTATAAGATAAGTTTAATGCAGGCTAGCAACTTACCTTGGCTCCTTGCTGCACTGGTGTAACAGGTGGTCAGCCTGCCGTGCAGTTTCCTCGTGGAATGCAATGTAATCGGCCATAATCGGCGTCCAAAAATGCCGATTCCCAATTGTTATGAAAACTTGAAATCGGCCCTAATTAATCGGCCATCCACATTAATGTAGAAACATATTATATTCTTATTTACAATAAAAGTAACTCCAAAATGACACAATAGATGATTTACCATTAATATCTACTGGGCACAAAATGATCTGGATCACAACCAAAACAAACAGCAAATACATCCTACAAATGTGTAGAGTCACAAGCTTGATGTAGTCATTGCATGCTATGGGTATGGGACCAAATACTTACATTTTTACTACTTTAACACACATATAAGTGAATTTGTCCCAATACTTTTGTTCCCCTAAAATGGGGGGACTATATACAAAATGTGCTGAAATTTCTAAACAGTTCACTCGATATGTATAAAAATACCCTTAAATTAAAGCTAACAGTCTGCATTTCAATCCCATAGTCATTGTATCATTTGCTGGAGTCCCGAGCCCCAAAAATGTAATAAATTGTCAATACTTTTCGAGCTCACTGTATGTCCTTTGATCATAAATATGTATGTTTATGTGTGGTCTGACAAGCAATATTAGTGTTTCTCAGTGGGGAAATATTGGATGATATTGGACGGTAATATACGGTATGTCTGCATTACTATACAATATTATCAGCATAAACAGGGACATAGAAACCAGGATATCCCTCATCCATCAGGTATAATGGGTTAATGATTATTAACCCAGTATTTGGGTTAATGATTAATAAAATATAATATAAAATGTTTATTTTTCCTAGAGGGAATGAGTCACTGGCCAATGTGGACTAGCAGAACACAGACAATGTTTGAATTCATCTGTTTAAGAATGGCATTCAGTCCATTAAGTCTGTATTTCTTAGTGTCAAATTGCAGGTGAGCTTTCACTCAGATTAGTCATTATAATCATTTAATTTGGGGGGTGCTTATATTTGTCCAGTAACACACTTGTGGGTGGACACTTGTACTGTAATGGATATGTGTTTCATTGCAAATCCCAACTCCCCCTGAGACACCTGCTTGGGAGTGGGGTCATGGCCAGGTTCACCATTGTCCAGCGCGCATGGAGCGATTGGGGTTAAGTGCCTTGCTCAAGGGCACAATGACAGATTTGTGTGTGTGGGTATGTGTGCACCTGCGCATGTGTGTTACTTGATAGTTGATAATGCAACCGAACTGACAACAGTGAACTAGGCTAGGTCAAACAACTGAAACCAGATCCAGGTACCTTTTTTCTTTTCCATGATATGTCCAGGCCAGGCAGTGCTGCTGAAATGTGATGCATTATCATCAAATTAATGTAACATCCCAGGCAGCCTCCAGGTAAACAACGCACTGCGGAGACCGAGTTTGTATCCCAAATGGCACCCTATTCCCTATACAGTAAACAACTTTTGACCAGAGCCTCAAATGTAGTGCACTATATAAGGAATAGGTTGCTATTTGGGATGCAACCAGACTGACTGACTGACTGTCCTACTAATTGAAAGGGAAATCATGAGCCAGGGATGGAGCTGATATATAGGCATTGTGGGGTTATTATCTCCTTCTGCTGAGAACACGCACAGGATCAGGGCCCCCCTGTCCATTTTATGATAGCCCTAATGATCTGAAAGGCTAAACTGATCCTACATCAGCACTTCTACTCTGAGAGTGCACAGCGCAGAGCAGAGGATCAGACCATGAAAGGCCATCAAATCCCTGCATTGTCAATGACCATTATCAACATTGTCTCAGGAATCCCCTAGTCGTGCCGCGGCACGATATCGATCCCCCGATTTTCTATTCAGAAGACACACGGTGTGGGCTGGAGCTCACCAATACCGCATTACCACAACAGGAAGCGGAGGAGGAGCACACATTCACCCACAGACATTAAGCCACATCTTGCTGATCAGTGGTCCATGATCCACGTCCTCACAGGGATACAGTGACCTGAGCTGCATCTTAGCAAGGAAGTATTGCATGGCGAAGGTTAACTTAACCGATGCATACATGCAACATCAGCTTTTTAGACAACAGAATGTTTGTGCAAAGTAGTTTCTGATAAATGGCTCTTGACTAAAGGTAGCAGAAACTACATCAACGTCTATGACACCACACACTAGCTGCTTCCAATTTAAAACCACAAATGTGGAGTCAAAGGAATTCATGTCGAATCTTAGTGTGATATTGTTGCAACATGAATCATATCACATGGCGTCTTAAGAGAGGGTCTTTCAAAGGGTCACTGGGCACGGTGAGGTTTGTTTAACAAGGAAATAATTAATGTTTGCAGCCCAATAGAGGGGTGAAGGGGATAGTCTAAAGAATGCCAAAACCCCCCCTTTAAACCCCGGGTCTAGAGAACAAAACAAAGACCATATGTCATAGTGCTGCTTCATGAATAAATCCTAGAAGGAAAATCCCGGGCCAGGGTCAAAGTCATTAGAGCTAACCGACTTCATGAATGAAACACATATTCGAAGGGATAACTCAAACTCAATGCAATCCAAATCATTTGGTCACTGTGTGTAATTTCTCCTTGGTTGTAAACATTTAAAATGCAATAAAAAAAACAGTGAAAATACCCTCTGCCGGTATCTGTGCAACACTGGTTTGATTAAAGAATGATTGCCCCCCCCAGTAAGCAAAGTATTGTAAAGTTTATCAGGTTGCATGACAGCTATTCAATTACAGGAGACTCAAGACTGGCAAAATGTCATTCAAGAATCTTTACCAACAGACCACAAAAACTACCTCCCAAAAACATGTTTCATTAAATAAACAGTAAAAATAATATAAAGCCAAATTCCTCATCAAAAACATAAAACCATACATTCACTAATTAAACAGAATTACACTGAATCTGCAGCATCACATCTGTTTTATAAAACACATACCTATGTCAACTCTGTCATTTAAAAAAAAATGTAACCTTTATTTAACTAGGCAAGTCAGTTGAGAACAAATTCTTATTTACAATGACGGCCTACAACGGCCAAACCCTGATGACGCTGGGCCAATTGTGCGCCACCCTATGGGACTCCCAATCACAGCCGGTTGTGATACAGTCTGGATATAAACACATATCTATGTCAACTCCGATATAAACACATATCTATGTCAACTCCGATATAGACACATATCTATGTCAACTCCGATATAGACACATATCTATGTCAACTCCGATATAAACACATATCTATGTCAACTCCGATATAAACACATATCTATGTCAACTCCGTTATAAACACATATCTATGTCAACTCCGATATAAACACATATCTATGTCAACTCCGTTATAAACACATATCTATATCAACTCCGACATAAACACATATCTATGTCAACTCCGTTATAAACACATATCTATGTCAACTCTGTTATAAACACATACCTATGTCAACTCTGTTATAAACACAAATCTATGTCAACCCCGTTACAAAAGATGGAATATAAGACAGTCTGCGTAAATGCAGCATCTGTTGCATTATTAAAAACATGACAGTGCAAAGACCATAGCTAAACATAAATGATTTAACACATGAAAACCACCACACCAGACTTTCCTCTCTGTCTCTGCATTGAAGCCTAGCATTGAAATAATTTAAATGTCCTATTACGACACTAATACAAATATATCTGCAACAGTTTTGTGTGACAGCGGAACACATAAGATGCAGCCTTAATTAATGCGTCTGCATGCTTCCCAACCGAAACAGTTCGGCAGAGTTTGTGCATATATTATGACTACATTTTTTGGCGTTTTGGTTCGTTTTGGACTTCGGCTAGGGTTTTTACGGCTGTTCGGGTACACAACATTTTTTCTGAAGGCAAGTCGAAGTTCGGAGACGAAGTCCACTCCCCTTCTTCGGTGATTGGTCAACAGTAGAAATTCTTCAATAAAGTCTTTGTTGTCATTCAAAGGGGGACGACTTGTTTTCATGCACATTTTTTCATAGAAAAATACTGCACCAAACATCTTAGTTAGTCAAATTGCACGACTAAGATCTCTTCGGCAAAAACTGCAACATTTATGACAGTTTTCTTGTGTTATCTTAGATTAATTATGACTATTTTGAGGAAGAGGAATCGTTTTTCAAGCGAAGGTCTTTTAAGGGAGGATGCAAGCACACTCCTTCAGTTCGACTAGCACAGTTCGGCTAGGCACCAGCCGACCTGAAGCATGCTGACACCTTTAAGCCTTATCAACAAAAAGAGCATAAACTGAGAATATAAATGAATATGAAATCTTTGCCATACCTGCAGTTAGGTGGTGGATCTAGAGTGATCTCAGCGAGCTCCTTCTGGATTCTGTGGAAGAGAAATGAGACATGTGCTGAAGCTGTGAGAAGAGGGCTGTGAGAGGAGAATGTACAGCACCACACTGGAGGGATGAACAATACACACACTAAAAACACTTTGAAGTCAACAGACTTGTTTCTATCGTGGTCTTTGCTGTCAGAGAGAGAGAGAGAAATGAGAGAGGAAAAGAGAAGCTGTGAGAAGAGAAGAGAGTTTACAGCTCGAGACTAGAGATTTACACTGCCCTCTACCAGCGATGCTCTAACTGCACGCCCCCCCCCCCTTTCTCTCTCTCCGCTCAGCACAGCTAACATGGCTGCTTCCTCTTTGTTCTCCCAGGCAGAACCCGAAGCCCAGAACAGCAAAACTTTCTCTCCTTCGTTACTCCCTGTCCGTTTACCCCAACACAACCCTCTCACCCCCAGCACAAAGCTAGCCCCCTCACCTACCATCCCGCCGCTCATCCACCCATTCCAGTCACTTTTAGCACAAAATATTTTCTTTTAAAGCTTATATGCAAATGAGGTAGCGAGGGAGAGGGAGGGGGGAGGACCTTGGGTATATTTGACAGGGCCTTTAAACAGAGAGCTGAGTAGAGTGCTGTTACTAAAGCCTTATTAACGGTGTGTAAGGGAGAAAAGGGGAGGATTTTGACATACTTGCCACTCAATACATTTGTTTTCTCATCTACTGTTAGTACTTGATTCATTTTTTTAAGACTATCGTGTAGACAAGTCAGTTTCTTTTTGAAGCTCACATAAAATTGCATGCAACTGCTTTATGTGTATTAGTTGGACGTTAAAGTGATCATTCTCCTCGTACCAACACTAAATATAGTTGCATAGGCCTAATAAGAGGAATAGGACATTTGTCCTAAAAATATTTTTGACCATTTTCTCCCCAAACTTAGAAACAGTTTTCTACAACCAAACAAACACAGGTTGCAACACAGGAAAGACATCAACTGTGAGCGTGAAAACACCTATTTTACAATACTCAACCATCACAAGTATGTGAACTCAAAACAATTTATCCTCAGATACGCTAAGTTAGATGTGAACAAGTAATATTAAGTCCTGCTCTGCTCCTGTAGCCTAACTTGACAAACGATGCATATCCAGCGACAATAGACCAATTAACCAAATAAAGGCATTACTATGATAATGTGCTTGCATGGCTTTAGTTTTTAACAATCTTATTTGGCACAGGAACAATAATCATTCAAAAATAAATATCTATCCTTTGTGTCTCAAAGGATTAAAGCATTATAAATGAACCATAAATCATTCATTAGGCTACTCAGTTTAGCAGAAGGATCCTGTAGACTACAGTATCCCTGATTGTAAGAATACAGTGATTATGTAATGAAGACATTACCTTTTAGCACTAGTGGACAACTTGGCGGTAGTCTTGCTAGATAATTTGGTGGGTTTCTTCTGTTGCTGAGGAGGTGTGGGGGGCTGTTGTTTTCTCTCCTCCGCCTCCTCCGGCTCCGGCACCGCCGGGTCTCTCTGGTCCGCATCAGAACTACCACTGCTGGTGCTTGGACTCTCGTCATCTGACCGCCCCTGTCTTTCACTGGACATTTTGATTCCCCCTAAAAACGAAAGACAGAAAAGTTATCAAACTGATCAATGCAATATAGGCTAGCATCTATAGACATATAGCCTTTCACTGGACATATATTTCCCCCCATAAAGAAGAAAAGATAGACACTTTTTAACTGGATCTATCAATGGGATACATACATACAGAGAGAGAGATGCTGCTCATCAGACAGGTAGGTTATCATACCTCAACTTTACATAATTCTCTGGACTGGTAGACCCCTTTTGTGGGTTGGTCTTTGGTTCGTAGCCTACATTAGTATTCATTTCTCAGAGTCTGTGTCCTGCTGTCGACTTACATGGTTGGATGTTGAACATTACCGTCGATTCATCAAAAGTTGTTTATAAACAATAGCTATAGACTATTTATAAATAAAATCCATTAGAGTACTTAATTAAAATTCCTGTCATTTTGAAGGACAAACGATGTTCACGATGTTTCCATAATGGTCACACCACACGCCTATAGCAAGCTAGATGGTTAGATAAGGAGCACCAAATCATTCCATTAGCTCGGTCCAATTGGCTTTGAATAATCCCCCCCACAGAACCGTAACACGAGTGCAAATATTGTTAGGCTACATTATCGCAGCTCATTTGTAGCCTTGTCGTTAATAAAAGCAGGCTCGGATTCAGTCATTGTGACTACTGACTAACGTTACTAGGCTACCTTCGTTTTGTGGTGAGATTCCCGAAGGCTTTATCTGTCAAAAGCCAAGCAATAGGGGAAAACAACACAGAACACTCAAACAGCATACAGTCACCAGCGCACGAATATTGGTTGGGAGAATGCGAATGAAGAGCTGCAGGGAAAACATAATTGCACCTATTTGCAGTAAGGGGGGCTCGCAAGGCATGCAGGCGAGCTAAATAAAACACAGCATGTTTCTCTCACTTTAGGAGAACATTAATCGTATATACCCGACGAATATGAGCATATTGATTATAAGTCATTTGACGCATTCTAAGGAACGATAAATGGTTCGAATCCGACCTTAGAATCCTTTGTAGAACGGAGAGGTTTGTTATGGTAGGAGACACTCCAGTATCAGCATGGTGTACCAACTGATGCATGAAGTCAGTTCCGAGCAAGCTCCCTCTAACACGACAGCGCTGAAAACACCAAATAAGGACGATCTTTCTCCGCCTAACCTAGACTCTCCCGGATCATTGGAGCTTCTTCTTTACCTTTGGCGTGGTCTCGTCTTGATCTGAGACGGGTAGGAGCGTTAAAAATCCGGTGGAAATGGAGCCGGGAAGACGACAAGCTCCGGCCAAGCTGTGGACATTGGAGAATCGGAAGGAAAGGAGATGCTGCAGTACTGGCTTGGAATCCAGGTGGCGCTGGATAGCGAGTGAGTCAATCGTTGCTTTGGGTCCATTGAGTCAAGGGGTTCGTTTTCACTCTCGCTTCCAAATGATGGTCATGGAGCAAACGGCACGAAATCAACTGGCTGTCACTTCTTGCAGTCTTCTGATATTCGTTTGAGTAAGGGAGCACATGTAGGACTATTGTTGTTTTGGAGATTCCAAACAGCAGAGGGGAATTACATAACACAGGTTGGAACAATGCTTGGTATGTTATTATTTACTACAGTTGAATAATTGCCTTGTGAAAGTTTGCTGTGATTATTGCCTTGACTGCAGCTATTCATGGAACGGGAGAAGGGATACATTGTAAATAAACAAGGCTGTAATAGTATATCTTTGGAAAAAATTGAAAGTTGCCAAATACTTGTCAATTTATTACATATATAGGCCAAAAACCTAATGTAATTGTGTTATATCATGGAACATGCATCTATTTTACATGCCATGTTAATAATTCATAGAATATAGTATCATCATAGAATTCATTTAAAATGTTCATCATAATTGGAGAACTGATTTTATTTGAAGTTGCATTTGAATAGGCTACTATAGGTACAGTTCTATTGACTGTTTACAGCACTTTATCATTGACCCATTCATTCAGAGGCAAAGGAAGCACCTATGGTTATCTGTGTGATATAGTAAACTGTTGCTGGGTCTTGAACAGGCTCTGTCTCCAAGGCCAGGTCACACAGTTGTAGTTTGAGTTATGTCAAGGTTGAGGGCAGAAGCATGAAAGAATAGCCAACAACCTCAAACATTGGAATTGATTTGTGAATACCTCTCTGCGCTACACACATTCAAATGAATGCCATGATGACAGCTTGGTTAGACTAAACAAATAAAACAGGGCTCCAGGGTGTCAGGTGTCAACATGAAGAACGCAGGAGTCAGAAATAAGTCATACACTGTCATGGCAGGTTGGAATGTACAGTTGTCAGCCACTCACTCACAGGGAAGAGAGGTGAAATCAGCAAATGTTGCGACTTCCGCAGCTCCCATAGGATGCATGTGCAAACAGGAGGAAGAGCTGCAACTCTTGACACGTGGCAGATAAACAGATAGTTGATTGCTAGAGGGGGAAAACACATTATCAGTGAATGATTTGCTAAGTACATGTCATGCCATTGTAATTACAAGATAGTAGACAAAAATGATACAATTGCTCAGTGTAGGCTTCAGTATCAGCTGCAACACGCTTTGATGTCTCCTTCTCAGAATCTTTGATGGCTCCTTCTCAGAATCTGGAAGGGAAATGAGAATGGAAAGATTGTTTGGTTTGGCTGTGTGGCTAGAGCTGGCTAGCGCTCCCCATGTCTCTCTCCCCTGAGAGAGGAGAGGAGAGGAGAGAGCAAGTGTCTGACGTCTGGGCCTTATCGTCTGTTACAGCGCACTGACAACAGGGAAAGAAAAGGGAAACAGAGCTGCATGGATTCCTGCTTTCCTATTGATGTCATAAAAGTGAAATACAAGGCTCAACTTACCCATGATATGAATCAGATGTACAGTAAGGAGAGAAATCTAGAGCATAGAATAGAATGAACAAACGGTTACATTAGGAGTAGATCATGGTCCTCTGTAGCTCAGTTAATATTCTGAGATGGCACTGTACTGTACGGCTGCCGTTTTGTTAGCTCCGACCCAACTTTGCTATTTTGTGATTCTTTTGCCGTTTATTTTTTATTTTATTTTCACAAACTGTATCCGCTATTTCTTATAACCAACAATAACTTTAACAATAACTCGGCAGTTACTTACCTCAATTCTGGCTTCAACTTTGAATTTGAATCATCTGCCCTGTATTCTTTCTGTCATTTTGACCCAATTTTGGGGGTTTCCAAGTGGAAACGGCAGGAGTACTGCCGAGGTTAAGGCGAAGGGAAAACCTGCCACCTCTTCCCTCCATTCTACTGGCCAGTCACTTGATAATAAGAAGGATGACCTCCGATCGCGGATTTGCAACCAACGGGACTCTGGTAACTGCAATACTCTCTGCTTTTCTGAAACATGGCTTTCGAACAAGATATCCCCCATGGCTATCCAACTCTACGGATTCTCCATTCACCGAGCGGACAGGACAGTGGAGTCAGGGAAATCGAGAGGGGAAGGGGTTTGCCTCTTCAACAACAACAAATGGTGTGCCGACTTGAGCGCAGTGGAAGTCTTGACCCATTGTTCACCCATCTTGGAATACCTGATGGTAAAAAGCCGACCCTTCTACCTCCCGAGTGAGTTCTCAGCTCAGCTTTTTCAGCTTTTCGTAACGGTTGTATGCATACCACCTCAGGAAAAGAAAAATAACAAGCTGACACTTAACAAACTGTAAGAGGCTATACATAAGCAACTTCAATCTTCACGTCTCCTTCGCCACTAGGGGCGATAAAGTCCTAGACCACTGTTACTCCACCCACAAGCAAGCATACAAGGCCCTCCTTTGTCCCCCATTCGGCAAATCAGATCATGTCTCCAAACTCCTGTTTACAAGCAGAAGCAGGAAGTACCCGGGTCTTGCTCCATTGAGAAATGGTAATCAGAATCAGAGATTATGCTAAAGGACTGCTTTGCTTGCTCTGATTGGAATATGTTCCGAGACTCAGGTGACGTTGTCCCCACCCTGAGGCTATGGCCGAGGACAGGAACAAGTACAAGAAGTTTCACTATGACCTTCACAGAGTCATCAAACAAGCAAAAGAACAATACAGGAATAAAGAGGAATAATATTACACAGGCTCCGATGCACATCACATGTGGCAAGGGCTTCAGTCAGTTACGGATAACAAAGGAAGACCCAGACATGATCGGCTCAATGATGCCTCTACCAGACAAACTCAGTGCATTTTACGCACGCTTCTACAATAAAACACAGTGCCATGCGTGAGGGCCACCACTGACCCAGAGAACTGAGTGATCTTAAGGCCGCGGGCTGGACGGTATTCTCAGAGCATGCGCAAAACAGCTGGCAGGCATATTCACAGTCATTTTCAACCTCCTTATCCCAGTCTGTAATCCCCACATGTCTTAAGCTGACCACCATCACGTGTTCCCAAGAACTCTAAGGCTTTATGCCGAAATGACGACCCTGTAGCACTCATATCTGTAATCATGAAGTGTTATGAAAGGCTTGTTAGGGCACACATCATCTCCATCATCCCAGACACCCTGGACCCACTCCAATTTGCATACCGTCCCAACAGATCTATACAGTGCCTTCGGAAGGTATTCAGACCCCTCGACTTTTTCCACATTTTGTTACGTTAGAGCCTTATTCTAAAATGTATTCATTCATTTTTTCCCTCATCAATCTACACATAATACCCCATAATGACAAATCAAAAACAGGCTTTTTGAATTTTTTTCTAATTTATGTAAAATAAAAACTGAAATATTACATTTACGTAAGTATTCAGACCCTTGACAGCAATTACAGCCTCGAGTCTTCTTGGGTATGACGCTACAAGTTTGGCACACCTGTATTTGGGGAGTTTCTTCCATTCTTCTCTGCGTATCCTCTCAAGCCCTGTCAGGTTGGATGGGGAGCGTTCCTGCACAGCTATTTTCATTGTCCTGTTGGAAGGTGAACCTTCACCCCAGTCTGAGCTCCTGAGCCCTCTGGAGCAGGTTTTCATCAAGGATCTCTCTGTAATTTGCTCCGTTCATCTTTCCCTCAAACCTGACTAGTCTCCCGGTCCCTGCCGCTGAAAACATCTTCACGCATGTTGCTGCCACCACCATGCTTCACCGTAGGGATGGTGCCAGGATCCCTACAGGATCCCTGCAGAAATGATTTCCTTCGACTTCATGGCTTGGCTTTTGCTCTGACAAGCACTGTCAACTTTGGGACCTTATATAGACAGGCGTGTGCCTTTCCATATCATGTCCACTCAATTGAATTTACCACAGATGGACTCCAATCAAATTGTAGAAATATTTTAAGGATGACCCATGCAAACAGGATGCACCTGATCTCAATTTCATGTCTCATAGCAAAGGGTGTGAATACTTATGTAAATAAGGTATTTCTGTTTTTTGTTTTTAATTCATTTGCTAAAATGTCTAAAAAACAGTTTTTGCTTAGTCATTATGGGGTATTGTGTGTAGGTTGCTGAGGAAATTGTTTTTATTTAATAATAATAATAAGGCTGTAATGTAACAAAATGTGGAAAAAGTCAAGAGGTCTGAGTACTTTACGAAGTTACTGTATGTGAGAATGATGATCATTGACTACAGCTCAGTGTTCAACACCATTGTCCCCTCCAAACTTGTCACCAAGTTCAGGACCCTGGGACTTCATGACGGGCTCACCCTAGGTGGTGAGGGTGACCCACACTGACCCTCAACACGGGGGCACCACAGGTGTGTGTGCATGCATAGTCCCCTTCTGTACACCTATGACTGCGTGGCTACGCATGACTTGAATACCATCATCAAGTTTGCTGACGACACAATGGTGGTAGACCTACAGGGAGGAGGTCAGTAACCTGGCAGTGTGGTGCCGGGACAATAACCTCTCCCTCAACGTCAGTAAAAAAGGAGCTGATCATGGACTACAGAAAATGGGGGGCGAGCACCCCCCCAGCCACATCAACGGGGCTGCAGTGGAGTGGGTCAAGAGCTTCACGTTCCTCTGTTTCAAAATCATTAAGGACTTAAAATGGTCCACACAGACACACAGTTGTGAAGAAGGTGCGACTGCGCCTCTTCCCCCTCAGGAGGTTGAAATCATTTAGTATGGGCCGCCAAATCCTCAAAAAGTCCTACAGCTGCACCATTAAGAGTATCTTGACTGGCTGCATCATTGCTTGGTATGCTTGGTAACAGAACTGCCCTCAATGGCATGGCCATTGCTTGGTAACAGAACTGCCCTCAATCGCATGGCCCTACAGAAGATGGTGCGGACAGCACAGTACATCACTGGGGCCGAGCTCCCTGCCATCCAGGACTTCTATATCAGACAGTGTGAAAGGAAGTCCCAATTTTATTTTTAGAAATTTCAGCCACCCAAGCCATAGACTGTTCGCTCTGCTTCTTCACGGCAAGCTGTACAGGTGCATCAAATCTGACACCAACAGGCTCCTGAACAGCTTCTATCCCCAAACCATAAGACTTCTAAATAGCTAACAAAATGCCTACATTTTATTAGATTTTTTTGCCCTGTCTCTGTGCAAGACTCCGCACACACACACACACACACACACACACACACACACACACACACACACACACACACACACACACACACACACACACAATGAATTTGTTCATGCACATACTGTATAACATGCACACACATTTATACTGACTCTACACACACTCACACACACTCACACACACTCACAAGCAATCATCATATACACTGCTGCTGCTCTGTTTATCATATATCCTAATGCCTAGTCACCTAGTCACGTATCTACCTCCATCACTAGAGTATCACTACAGTATCCCTGCACATTGTAAATATGGTATTGAATCTGGCCCTGTATATAGTATGCTTACTTACTTCTCGTGTTCTTCTTATTTATTTTTGTTTTTTTCTACTTTATGTTACTTTGATTACTACATTGATATTGATGGCTGCATTGTTGGGTTTCAGAGCTTGCATAAAGGCATTTCACGACACATGACATTAAAACTTGAGCATGGCACGTCCAACAACAGGATAGTGGTTTCAATTCCCGGAACCACCAATAAGTAAAAATGTATACACGCATGACTGTAAGTCACTTCGGATAAAAGCGTCTGCTAAATAGCATATATATTATACACTACATAACCAATATTATGTGGGCATCTGCTCATTGAATACCTCCTTCCAAAATTATGGGCATTAATATGGAGTTGGTCCCCCCTTTGCTGCTATAACAGCCTCCACACTTCTGGGAATGATTTCCTCTAGATGTTGGAACATTACTGCGGGGACTTGCTTCCATTCAGCCACAAGAGCATTAGTGGGGTCGGACACTGATGTTGGGTGATTAGGCCTGGCTCGCAGTCGATGTTACCATTCATCCCAAAGGTGTTTGATGGGGTTGAGGTCAGGGCTCTGTGCAGGCTAGTCAAGCTCTTCAACACCAATCTCAACAAACCATTTCTGTATGGACCTCACTTTGTGCACGGGGCATTGTCGTCCTGAAACAGGAATGGTTTTTCTCCAATCTGTTGTTACAAAGTTGGAAGCACAGAATCATCTAGAATGTCATTGTATGCTGTAGCGTTACGATTTCCCTTCACTGTGACTAAGGGGCCTTTATTTTTACTATTTTCCACATTGTAGAATAATAGTGAAGGCATCAAAACTTTGAAATAACACATATGGAATCATGTAGTAACCAAAAAAGTGTTCAAAAAAATCTAAATATACTTTATATTTCAGAATCTTCAAAGTAGCCACCCTTTTCCTTGATGGCAGCTTTGCAAACGCTTGGTGTTCTCTCAACCAGCTTCACCTGGAATGCTTTTCCAACAGTCTTGAAGGAGTTTCCACATATGCTAAGCACTTGTTGGCTGGGAATATGTGCAAGTTAATTATTCATGTATTTATTTACCCAAGAGGTAAGGAATGTCTCAGTAGGTCAACTGATAGTTATCTGCAAAGCTATCATTCGTGTACTGTCTAAATCCAACTTCCAGTGGATTTAACTGTTTTAGGGCTTAACTGAAGCCTTCAAGCTCCTTTTTCAAAGGTATGCAAAGTAAAGGAACATTATACACCTGCATTTGACTAAAAGCTGCAGGATGTCCTTAATCACTCATCCATGATATGTGTAATAACAGTTAATTGGCGACTGAAAAATCCCTTATCATAACAGAGAAATACCACTCTACTGGTAGATACTGAGCAGATATTTCTGATCATAATCAGCGAACTGCATTTGTCAGACCATAAAATGCTATACTCAAGTGTTTCAAAGCCTTTGGTGTGCACGACAAGTAGATAGAATAAAGTAAATCATAACTAAACTGAGAGCTACTCTAAAGACAATTAGTTTGCATTTACAAGACAGACAAAGTGATTCATTTGCCCACACACATACACACACAGTTCCAAAACCATTATAAATAAAAGTCCCGTACTTTGTGGCACTCACTTTGTGCTTTTAAAAGGTTAAATGAGAGTAAATTTAGGAATTGCCTGAACCCTAAAATGATTGTCCTGCTTTAATATTAATGAGTTCTTAATTAGACCATCAGCACACAGAAGCAGACGAAATGGACATGAATATTTAATCACACATAGTTCTCTCTCTCTCTCACACACAGATCTCTCTCTCTCTCACATACACATATCACTTGCTCACAGATCTCTCTCTCTCTTTTCATCCATCCATTCCAGGGAAACAGCTACAGTAGACAGGGCAAAGATTCACAACAAGCACTTCAAGTGCATACAAACAGACTGCATCTGGACTGGAACATTGCTCTTCAAAACCCAACATCCACTTCTTGTGCTGTCTGTATGTATTTTGGTTGGAAGTGGTATGTCCCAAGGTAGGACCTAGTGTGTGTTAGTTTTTTTTAATCATATTTACTAAGAGTGTTTGTGTATCGGGGATGTCTATATTTGAAGTTAGTTTATTGAGCCACTTAAGCTTTCCCCTCTCTTTTAACTTTGTTATGGAAGGGAAAACCAAGCATGAGCTGCCTCTGTTTGTATAAAGAATATGAGTCAGCAAGGTCAGACACTCAGAGAGCAGGAAGTGTATCTTCCATCTTTTTGAAGGTGCCCTCTGTCGAGTACCGAGTGTAGATAGAGCCACGAGCATTAGTCTGGTATAGTGGAAGTGCTGCAGACTTCCGGCGCCGGCAGAGATGGCCGCCTCACTTCGCGTTCCTAGGAAACTATGCAGTATTTTGTTTTTTTATGTGTTATTTCTTACATTGTTACCCGAGGAAATCTTAGGTTTTATTACATACAGTTGGGAGGAACTATTGGATATAAGAGCAATGTGAACTCACCAACATTACGACCAGAAATACGACTTCCCTGAAGCGGATCCTCTGTTTGGCCACCACCCAGGACAATGGATCGGATCCCAGCCGGCGGCCCAAAACAACGGCGCCACAGAAGGGGCAGACGGAGCGGTCTTCTGGTCAGGCACATCGCTCACCGCTCCCGAGTATACTACTCGCCAATATCCAGTCTCTTGACAACAAGGTAGACGAAATCCGAGCAAGAGTTGCCTTCCAGAGAGACATCAGAGATTGTAACGTTCTTTGTTTCATGGAAACATGGCTCACTCGAGACACGCTATCGGAGTCGGTACAGACACCTGGTTTCTTCAGACCTCGCGCCGACAGAAACAAGCATCTCTCTGGTAAGAAGAAGGCCGGGGGTGTATACATTATGATCAATGAGACGTGGTGTGATCATAACAACATACATGAACTCAGGTCCTTTTGTTCACCTGATTTAGAATTCCTCACAATCAAATGCCGACAGCATTATCTACCAAGATAATTCTCTTCGATCATAACCACAGTCGTGTATATTCCCCCCCAAGCAGACACATCGACGGCCCTGAAAGAATTTCATTCGACTCTATGTAAACTGGAAACCACATATCTTGAGGCTGCATTTATTGTAGCTGGGGATTTTAACAAGGCTAATCTGAAAACAAGGCTCCCAGATTCTATCAGCATATCGATTGCGCGACCCGGGCTGGTAAAACCCTAGATCATTGTTATTCTAACCTCCGCGACGCATGTAAGGCTCTCCCCCGCCCTCCTTTCGGAAAAGCTAACCACAACTTCATTTTGTTGCTCCCAGCCTATAGACAGAAACTAGAACAGGAAGCACCCACGCTCAGGTCTATTCAACTCTGGTCCTCAGAGCATGCGCAGACCAGCTGCCTGGTGTGTTTACTGACATATTCAATCAATCCTTATCCCAGTCTGCTGTTCCCACATGCTTCAAGAGGGCCACCATTGTTGCTGTTCCCAAGAAAGCTAAGGTAACTGAGCTAAATGACTATCGCCTCGTAGCACTCACTTCAGTCATCATGAAATGCTTTGAGAGACTAGTCAAGGACCATATCACCTCCACCCTACCTGACACCCTAGACCCCACTCCAATTTGCTTACCGGCCCAATAGGTCCACAGATGACGCAATCGCAATCACACTGCACACTGCCCTAACCCATCTGGACAAGAGGAATACCTATGTAAGAATGCTGTTCATCGACTACAGCTCAGCATTTAACACCAACTGGATCCTGGACTTCCTGACGGGCCGCCCCCAGGTGGTGAGGGTAGGTAACAACATCTCCACCCCGCTGATCCTCAACACTGGGGCCCCACAAGGGTGCGTTCTGAGCCCTCTCCTGTACTCCCTGTTCACCCACGACTGCGTGGCCATGCACGCCTCCAACTAATCATCAAGTTTGCAGATGACACTACAGTGGTTGGCCTACAGGGAGGAGGTGAGAGCCCTCGGAGTGTGGTGTCAGGAAAACAACCTCACACTCAATGTAAACAAAACAAAGGAGATGATCGTGGACTTCAGGAAACAGCAGAGGGAGCAGCCCCCTATCCATATCGACAGGACAGTAGTGGAGAGGGTGGAAAGCTTTAAGTTCCTCGGCGTACCCATAACGGACAGACTGAAATGGTCCACCCACACAGACAGCGTGGTGAAGAAGGCACAGCAGAGTTTGAGACCCTTTTTTGGCTACTCTGTCTAAGCTTCTCTGTTGTTTATCTCCTTCTATGTAACTTCAAAGAATAATTAAAAAGCGAAAGGACATTACAAATCTGATGTCCATTTTTTTAAGAAGAGAGAAGCCTCCATTCCTCAAGGAAGTGCTCCTGCTTCTCCTGGATCTAGAGGCTGAAACACCACATTGGTAGATACAGACTCCTAGACATGACACTCCGCCATGTCAGAGGCTCCATGCAGCCAAAGATAACAACCGCAGAAGAACATTGTGTAATCTGATGTTGTTTTCTCTCTCTTGTGTGGTTGTAGAGGAAGTAATATTTTCCTCACACTGATATTTAAGTCCCGGTGAGACATGGAAGGCAGGCACCTCGCTAACCAAGTTATGGGCTGTAACTTATCCAGAGACAAAGTTGCAACCAAAATGGCACACTATCCCTATATAGTGCACTACTTTTGACCACACTCTGGTCAAAGTAGTGCACTATATAGGGACTAGGGTGCCATTTGGGAAATACATTAAATGCAGTATTGTAGAGGACTGCCACCCAATGTTCTCATACTGGCTAGAGCAGTAGAGCTATTTGTTTTCACTGTAGCTAAGATTTAATCAGGTTTACTCTGTGGGAAAAGAACAGTTGGTAGACAAGATTATAGTATTTCCTTAAGAGTATGGTCCAGTTATTTCATTATGAGGTGTTACCCCTGATGTCTTTGTGGATGTTTCCCATATGGTTCTTATCAAGTTAAATGCAGTATTTTGAAAGAAAAGGCTTGGTGTGTTTTTGCTGCATCTGGCTATTAGATAACTGATCTGATTTCTTTATTCAGATTTTGTAGTCTTCATTTCTTTGCTCATTGACAAGTTATAACATGCATCTAGTTTTGTTTGAATGGCTTCTGAAATTCTACCTGCCTCACACAATTATATACACTGCTCGAAAAAATAAAGGGAACACTAAAATAACACATCCTAGATCTGAATGAATGAAATATTCTTATTAAATATTTTTGTGCTGACAACAAAATCACACCAAAATGATCAATGGAAATAAAATGTATCAACCCATGGAGCTCTGAATTTGGAGTCACACTCAAAATTAAAGTGGAAAACCACACTACAGGCTGATACAACTTTGATGTAATGGCCTTAAAACAAGTCAAAATGAGGCTCAGTAGTGTGTGTGGCCTCCACGTGCCTGTATGACCTCCCTACAACGCCTGGGCATGCTCCTGATGAGGTGGCGGATGGTCTCCTGAGGGATCTCCTCCCAGACCTGGACTAAAGCATCCGCCAACTCCTGGACAGTCTGTGGTGCACCGTGGCGTTGGTGGATGGAGCGAGACATGATGTCCCAGATGTGCTCAATTGGATTCAGGTCTGGGGAACAGGCAGGCCAGTCCATAGCATCAATGCCTTCCTCTTGCAGGAACTGCTGACACACTCCAGCCACATGAGGTCTAGCATTGTCTTGCATTAGGAGGAACCCAGGGCCAACCGCACCAGCATATGGTCTCACAAGGGGTCTGAGGATCTCATCTCTGTACCTAATGGCAGTCAAGCTACCTCTGGTGTGCGGCCCCCCCAAAAAATGCCACCCCACACCATGACTGACCCACCGCCAAACCGGTCATGCTGGAGGATGTTGCAGGCAGCAGAATGTTCTCCACGGCGTCTCCAGACTCTGTCACATCTGTCACATGTGCTCAGTGTGAACCTGCTTTCATCTGTGAAGAGCACAAGGCGCCAGTGGCGAATTTGCCAATCTTGGTGTTCTCTGGCAAATGCCAAACGTCCTGCACAGTGTTGGGCTGTAAGCACAACCCCCACCTGTGGACGTCGGGCCCTCATACCACCCTCATGGAGTCTGTTTCTGACCGTTTGAGCAGACACATGCACATTTGTGGCCTGCTGGAGTTCCTTTTGCAGGGCTCTGGCAGTGCTCCTCATGCTCCTCCTTGCACAAAGGCGGAGGTAGCGGTCCTGCTGCTGGGTTGTTGCCCTCCTACGGCCTCCTCCACGTCTCCTGATGTACTGGCCTGTCTCCTGATAGCGCCTCCATGCTCTGGACACTACGCTGACAGACACAGCAAACCTTCTTGCCACAGCTCGCATTGATGTGTCATCCTGGATGAGCTGCACTACATGAGCCACTTGTGTGGGTTGTAGACTCCGTCTCATGCTACCACTAGAGTGAAAGCACCGCCAGCATTCAAAAGTGACCAAAACATCAGCCAGGAAGCATAGGAACTGAGAAGTGGTCTGTGGTCACCACCTGCAGAACCACTCCTTTATTAGTGTCTTGCTAATTGCCTATAATTTCCACCTGTTGTCTATTCCATTTGCACAACAGCATGTGAAATGTATTGTCAATCAGTGTTGCTTCCTCAGTGGACAGTTTGATTTCACAGAAGTGTGATTGACTTGGAGTTACATTGTGTTGTTTAAGTGTTCCCTTTATTTTTTTGAGCAGTGTACAAACAGCTCATCTCTTATAGATTGTTCTCTGCAATGGATTTAGTCAAAAGACAACAAATATTGACTTTGTTGTAATCCAATAGCACAAAGGTGGTCTAAAAGAAGTGGTAATAAGTTCACAGTTATTCTGTCTTTTGTGGGGGAGGTTATTGTGTGAATAACTCCTGACTGTGTATGTTCACTGATTGGTTTGTAGATTTAACATATCTGGAGACGTGCCAAAGGGAGGGCTCAGAGCGGATATACGCCCTCTTTGATCACAATGGTTCAATTCCAGATGACACTCTATTCCCTATGTAATGCACTATACAGCTTGTCTGACGCATCGTGTGTGTGTGTGTGTAAGTGTGTGTGCCTGCGTGTGTATGTGTGTTTTTCTATCCATGGACCACTATGTAAAGTATGATCTTGACGACACTGGGCCACAGATACATGATAGTGCTCCGTTACAACAGTGTGATGATTAGAAGTGCTGCTCGGAGGGGGACAAACTGAATCTGTCAATTAATATCATTCATTCATGAAACCTAAGGTGTATTACAACTTGCAGGTAAGGAAACATGAAACAAAGTCAGACCAAAATACTCTGGAACTGAATGAGACAGTGACAAGGGGAAGGTGGTTCAACACACAGCATTTATGGGCAGGGTTATGTTCATTAGGGCACATTAGGGTTATTTGGAAAACAAAAATGTTTGTTTTTTATTGGATAAAGCCATCAAAACCCTCCCTGTTTCAGTCTGGAGCCGAGCGAACACAACTCTGGTCTTAATCACTGTTGATTTATTAAACAGGATTGTGTTTTAGCTCCAATCTGCTCTCTGTTGACCTAGATTAATATACAGTATAAAGCTGATGTACAGTACAAAGACCTCCTTTCAAGACTTACCCTCTTTCTCTCTCCCCCATCTTTCTCCCTTTCACCTTCACTCACTCCCATCTCCCTCTCTTTCCCATCTCTCTCTCTCTCTCCATTCAATTTCAATTCAATTCCATTTAAGGGGCTTTATTGGCTTGGGGAACATATGTTAACATTGCCAAAGGAAGTGAAATAGATAATAAATAAAAGCAAAATAAACAATAAAACATTAACAGCAAACATTATATTCACATTACACACTCTCTCTCAACCTCTCTCTCTCATCAGTAAATATTACACTCACAAAACACTCTCAACCTCTCACTCCCATCTCTCTCTCTCATATCTCTCTCTCACTTCAAATTCAATTCAATTTAAGGAGCTTTATTGGGGAATATATGTTTACATTGCCAAAGAAAGTGAAATAGATAATAAACAAAAGTGAAATAAATAATAAAAAATGAACAGTCAACATTATTCACAAAACTCTCTCTCAACTTCTCCCTCTCTCTCTCTCTCTCCCTCTCTCCCTCTCTCCCTCCCTCCCTCCCTCCCTCCCTCCCTCCCTCCCTCCCTCCCTCTCTCTCTCTCTCTCTCTCTCTCTCTCTCTCTCTCTCTCTCTCTCTCTCTCTCTCTCTCTCTCTCTCTCTCTCTCTCTCTCTCTCTCTCTCTCTCTCTCTCTCTCTCTCTCTCTCTCTCTCTCTCTCTCTCTCTCTCTCTCTCTCTCTCTCTCTCTCTCTCTCTCTCTCTCTCTCTCTCTCCTCCCTCCCTCCCTCCCTCCCTCCCTCCCTCCCTCCCTCTGTCCATGTGTCCCAATTGTTCTCTGCCAGTATGATTACTACAGTGTATTTTGCATGTTAAATGTGATGCACTAATATCTCTCATTAATTATTGCTAGTGAAAGGGGGATTTGTGTGATTTCTCTCCTCCTTCCTCTCTCTCTCTTTCTCTCTATTTCTCTCTCCCTCCCTCTCTATGACTCTCTCTGTCTCCCTCTCTCTCCCTCTCTATGTCTCTCTCTGTCTCTCTCTGTCTCTCCCTCTCTATGTCTCTCTCTCTCTCTCTCTCTATGTCTCGCTCTGTCTCTCCCTCTCTATGCCTCTCTCTGTCTCTCTCTGTCTCTCCCTCTCTAAGTCTCTCTCTGTCTCTCCCTCTCTAAGTCTCTCTCTGTCTCTCTCTGTCTCTCCCTCTCTAAGTCTCTCTCTGTCTCCCTCTCTAAGTCCCTGTCTCTCCCTCTCTGTCTCTCCCTCTCCCTCTCTAAGTCTCTCTCTGTCTCTCCTTCTCTTAGTCTCTCTCTGTCTCTCTCTGTCTCTCCCTCTCTATGTCTCTGTCTCTCTCTGTCTCTCACTCTGTCCAGCATCTCTGTCTCTCCCTCTCTCTCTCTCCCTCTCTATGTCTCTCTCTCAATGTCTCTCTCTCTTCCTCTGATTCTCTCTAAGTCTCTCTGTCTCTCCCTCTCTGTCTCTCTGTCTCTATGTCTCCCTCTCTAAGTCTCTCTCTGTCTCTCCCTCTCTATGTATCTGTCTCTCTCTGTCTCGCTCTCTGTCCAGCATCTCTGTCTCTCCCTCTCTGTCTCTCTCTCTCCCTCTCTATGTCTCTCTGTCTCTCTGTCTCTCCCTCTCTGTCTCTCTATGTCTCTCTCTCTAAGTCTCTCTCAAAGTCTCTCTGTCTCTATGTCTTTCTCCCTAAGTCTCTCTCTATGTCTCTCTCTCACTCTCTCTCTATGTCTCTCTCTCTCTATGTCTCTATAAGGGCACATGGCAAGACCCAGATGCAGATCGTTCGAGTCTCTGATATTTATTATAATCCAAGGGGCAGGCAAGAGAATGGTCGTAGACAGGCAAAAGATCATAAACAAGGTCAGAGTCCAGGAGGTACAGAGTGACTGGCAAGTTCGAGGTCAGGGCAGGCAGTATGGTCAGGCAGGCGGGTTCAGAGACAAGGCAGGCAAGGGACAAAACCAGGAGGACTAGCACAAGAGAGATAAGACAATGCAAGAGCACGTAAAAACACGCTGGTTGACTTGATAATACGACCTGGCAACAGACAAGCAGGGAACACCGGATTAAATACCCAGGGACTAATGGGGGAAACAGGTGACACCTGGAGGTGGGTGGAGACAATCACAAAGCCATGTGAAACAGATCAGGGCATGACAGTCTCTCCCCCTCTATGTCTCTCTCTGTCTCTCCATGTTTCTCTGTCTCTCCCTCTCTATGTCTCTCTGTCTCTCCCTCTCTATGTCTCTCCCCCTGTCTATCTCTTTCTTTCCTCTCACCAACCTACATTGGTTATTAACCTGAGCAAAAACAGTCCCTATGTAAATAAAAATCAATAAATGGTGAAATAAAATGTATTTTCCATGGCACTAGATGTCTATGGATGTCTATCTTTTGTTGTGAATTGTTAGATACTACTGCACTGTTGGAGCTAGGAATACAAGCATTTCACTACACCCACAATAACATCTGCTAAATGTGTGTACGTGACCAATAACATTTGATTTGATTTGATCTACAGTTGAAGTCGGAAGTTTACATACACTCAGGTTGGAGTCATTAAAACTAGTTTTTCAACCACTCTTTTTTTTCAATTTCTTGTTGACAAACTATAGTTTTGGCAAGTCGGTTAGGACATCTACTTTGTGCATGACACAAGTCATTTTTCCAACAATTGTTTACAGACAGATTATTTCACTTATAATTCACTGTATCACAATTCCAGTGGGTCAGAAGTTTACATACATTAAGTTAACTGTGCCTTTTAAACAGCTTGGAAAATTCCAGAAAATGATGTCATGGCTTTAGAAGCTTCTGATAGGCTAATTGACATCATTTGAGTCAATTGGAGGTGTACCTGTAGCTGTATTTCAAGGCCTACCTTCAAACTCAGTGCTTATTTGCTTGACATCATGGGAAAATCACCCAAGACCTCAGAAAAAAGAATTGTAGACCTCCACAAGTCTGGTTCATCCTTGGGAGCAATTTCCAAACGCCTGAAGGTACCACGTTCATCTGTACAAGCAATAGTACGGAAGTATAAACACCATGGGACCACGCAGCTGTCATACCGCTCAGGAAGGAGACACGTTCTGTCTCCTAGAGATGAACGTACTTTGGTGCGAAAAGTGCAAATCAATCAGAGAACAACAGCAAAGGACATTGTGAAGATGCTGGAGGAAACAGGTACAAAAGTATCTATATCCACAGTAAAACGAGTCCTATGTCGACATAACCTGAAAGGCTGCTCAGCAGGGAAGAAGCAACTGCTCCAAAACCGCCATAAAAAAGCCAGACTACAGTTTGCAACTGCAGATGGGGACAAAGATCGTACATTCTGGAGAAATGTCCTCTGGTCTGATGAAATGAAAAAATAACTGTTTGTCCATAATGACCATCGTTATGTTTGTAGGAAAAAGGGGGAGGCTTGCAACCAAAGAACACCATCCCAACCGTGATGCACGGGGGTGGCAGCATCATGTTGTGGGGGTGCTTTGCTGCAGAAGAGATTGGTGCAATTCACAAAATAGATGACATCATGGGGATGGAAAATTATGTGGATATATTGAAGCAGCATCTCAAGACATCAGTCAGGAAGTTAAAGCTTGGTCGCAAATGGGTCTTTCAAATGGACAATGACTCCAAGCATACTTCCAAAGTTGTGGCAAAATGGCTTAAGGACAACAAAGTCAAGGTATTGGAGTGGCCATCACAAAGCCCTGACCTCAATCCTATAGAAGATTTGTGGGCAGAACTGAAAAAGCATGTGCGAGCAAGGAGGCCTACAAACCTGACTCGGTTAGACCAGCTCTGTCAGGAGGAATGGGCCAAAATTCACCCAACTTATTGTGGGAAGCTTGTGGAAGGCTACCTGAAACATTTGACACAAGTTAAACAATATAAAGGAAATGCTACCAAATACTAATTGAGTTTATGTAAACTTCTGACCCACTGGGAATGTGAATGAAAGATATAAAAGCTCAAATAAATAATTCTCTCTACTATAATTCTGACATTTCACATTCTTAAAATAAAGTGTTGATCCTAACTGACCTAAGACAGGGAATTTCACTGGGATTAAATGTCAAGAATTGTGAAAAACTGAGTTTAAATGTATTTGGCCTAGTGTATTTAAATGTATTTGGCTATGGTGTATGTAAACTTCCGACTTCAACTGTACCTCGCAGCAATAGGAGCAACGCACAACAGACACCACAGCAGGCACCATAGCAGGCACCACTCTGTATGGGCATAATGCCATATTCAAATTCCATCTGCTTCACTTCCCTCGCTGGTAGGACTGGCAGTTCTGGCATGTGTTGGTTTCAATCAGTGCAATCTGTCACCAGGTCTGGTCTAGCTCAGCTGATGGGTGATCTGTTATAATGGAGTTCTGTTGAGGGGATTCCTTCCTGGTTTGACCAGGCTAGATGTACAGTATTTTAGGGATTCAGGCCATACCCAGTGGACAAAACTTGCTGAAGTGATGTCAACAAACAGATTACAATCAACCAGGTTGCAATCAGTTCAGGTTATAAACGGCTTGTAATGGCATCATTTCAAGCCCTTTTGCCGGAATGCACTCCTATTCTCCTGAATCAAACTATACGGTCAATCAAAACTACTGCATTTTAAAAAAAATGTAGTGTTAAGTATAATATATTTTGAAATTACTAAGTTTGCTGTGGATGCAGTGAAGCAATATTCAAATCTATGACAGGGCATTATTCTAGTGCATAGAGAGCCAATGTGTGTCGATGACTGAGATGAGCCCCTGATGATTAGTTGCCTTAGAGAGACTGATAGGTGACTAAACCTTCTGGCATCGTCTTCTGCGCTGTCTGGGGACATGCTTTGTTTCTGAATGACACTACATAAGAATGAAGTGTGATTTCAATGTCATTCTTAACAATAGTCTGGATGAGGAAGATTATAACAGATGACTGCAGAAGTAGAGTCTGTTGTTACTGAGAGAGAGAGAGAGAGAGAGAGAGAGAGAGAGAGAGAGAGAGAGAGAGAGAGAGAGAGAGAGAGAGAGAGAGAGAGATTTGAAATGTATTGATTCTTTTGTAACTGTTGACTGTTTACTGTCAATTTTTGATTGTTTATTTCACTTTTGTTTATTATATATTTACCTTGGTTTGACAATGTAAACACATGTTTCCCATGCCAATAAAGCCCTTTGAATTGAATTGAGAGAGAGAGAGAGAGTGAGCGAGAGAGAGAGAGAGAGAGAGAGAGAGAGAGGGGGGGGGAAAGAGAGAGCAGAGACAGAGGGGGAGAGAGACAGAGAGAGATATAGACAGAGAAATAGAGAAAGAGAGAGATAAGGGCATTCTATGCCATCAAAAGGAACAGAAAATTCTACATACCATGTTCACAAACACAAACAGACCCCACAGAGCCCCAGGAAAGCAACACAATTAGACCCAACCAAATTATGAGAAAACAAAAAGATAATTACTTGACACATTGGAAAGAATTAACAAAAAAACAGAGCAAACTAGAATACTATTTGGCCCTAGGGAGTTCACAGTGTTAGAATACCTGACCACTGTGACTGACCCAAACTTAAGGAAAGCTTTGACTATGTACAGACTCAGTGAGCATAGCCTTGCTATTGAGAAAGGCCGCCATAGGCATACCTGGCTCTCAACAGGCTATATGCACCCTGCCCACAAAATGAGGTGGAAACTGAGCTGCACTTCCTAACCTCCTGCCAAATGTATGACCATATTAGAGGCACATACTTCCCTCAGATTACACAGATCCACAAAGAATTCGACAACAAACCCGATTTTGATAAACTCCCATATCTACTGGGTTAAATACCACAGTGTGCCATCACAACAGTAAGGTTTGTGACCTGTTGCCACAAGAAATGGGCAACCAGTGAAGATCAAGCACTATTGTAAATACAACCCATATTTATGTTTATTTATTTTCCCTTTTGTATTTCACCATTTGCACATTGTTACAACACTGTAAATATACATAATATGACATTTGGAATGTCTTTATTCCTTTCCAACTTCTGTGAGTGAAATGTTTACTGTTCATTTTATTGTTTATTTCCCTTTTGTATATTATCTACTTCACTTGCTTTGACGATTTTAACATATCTTTCCCATGCCAATAAAGCCCCTTGAATTGAATTGAGATAGACAGACGGACAGAGAGAGAAAGAGGCACAGACAGACAGACAGACAGACAGACGGACAGACAGACAGACAGACAGACAGACAGACAGACAGACAGACAGACAGACAGACAGACAGACAGACAGACAGACAGACAGACAGACAGACAGACAGACAGACAGACAGACAGACAGACAGACAGACAGACAGGCAGAGGCAGGCAGACAGAGGCAGGCAGGCAGGCAGGCAGGCAGGCAGGCAGGCAGGCAGGCAGGCAGGCAGGCAGGCAGGCAGGCAGGCAGGCAGGCAGGCAGGCAGGCAGGCAGGCAGGCAGAGACCGTGATCACTATTTGCACCCAATACATTATATCTCTATACCTTCAGGGTACGAGGGGAAAAGAAAAGGAGGGAAAGTGGATGAGAAGGTAGGTCTCTCTCTCTCTCTCTCTCTCGTTGCAGCCCGGGGCAGAGAGAGAGGATTACAGAACATACAAACTGAGTCTCAAATAACACCCTATTCCCTTTATATTGCACTTCTTTTGTGCAGTGCCCATAGGTAATGAAATATATAGGGAATAGGCTGCCATTAGGGATGCAGTCAAAGACAGCAGCTGTATTCGTTTTGATTCTTTTGTCCTCTTTGTGAGTCTATGGTTTCTATGCAGAGTCAATTAGGATAGTGTTGTATTTTATTTTGTGGTTTTACTGTTAAAGATGGTTGGAACAATGCATTGCAGGGATGGAGGTAGACAGTGTTAGCTGGCAGTACAATGATTTTCACTGTTTTCCAAACCTGCTTTACTGTTAAAGATGGTTGGAACAATGCATTGCAGGGATGGAGGTAGACAGTGTTAGCTGGCAGTACAATGATTTTCACTGTTTTCCAAACCTGCTTTACTGTTACTGTATTTTGAATTTGTTTCTTATTGATATCAAACTGATCGTCTTCAAACTTGATGATTTTAGTTTATTTCATCTTGAAAATCATGATTTTAGTTCAGTTAATCTTGAAAATTATGATTTTAGTTTTGTCCATCTTCAAAAGTGATGACTATTGTTACCCATCAGGGTGCCCATTGTCTGTGGTCCAGTTTGAGGAACCGTAGTCTCTCAATCTCACTCAAGCCATTTTATCATATTCTTACATTTATATGTAAATCAGCACTCACTGTACCTCACACCCTCCAGCGTCAAGTACTCCTCAAGGAATCCCTCTCTCCATCTTCTCCTCCTACTAACCCCTTCATCTCTTTCTGGCTGTCATCCTCACACTGGTAACTTTGTACTTTCATAACACATCATATCTTTATTCTTGATGCGGACACAGTCAACAGGATGAATTACTGAGTAGGTGGTCTATTGTGAGAACGATGAAGAAGGCTTATAGTCACAGAGAAAGAATTCTGTTACTATCAACTCAACTAAGCCCTTCACTTCTTCTCTTCACTAAGGGTTCAATATTCCACAGCATAAATTGAATGAACCTGCACACAATATACAGTATGACATATGTTCACGATTCATGACATACAGTACATGATTCTTTGTATACTTGTTATTCCCTCTGTAGGATCTGTAGGTATATCAAATTCTCGGCTGTATCTACCCCAGATATATTTCAGCCATTTGTTCCAGTAAGGTTAGAGCTGACCTTGGGTCCTCATAAATACCTGATTGATGTGCCCCTGTGGTGCTGGCTGTGTATGATAAAGAGATGAGGGTTGGACAGAGTTGCCTGAGGAATCAACCACACAGGGTGAAGGCTGGAGAGAGGACAATCTCTGTTGACTTCCCTATAAAAAAGTAAAGGTTAAATAAATGAATACATTCTACAAACATCTCATAAAAAAACATTACAGGAAAAACTATGTTAAATGATGATGTTAACCCTGTAGTGTTTTGTTTTTTAGAATGGCTGATCAAGCAATCAGCCCATTCTTCAGTTGTGACACAAATGGCAACCTATTCCCTATTCCGTGAAGAGAATAGTGGCAACCTATTCACTCTGAAGGGAATAGTGGCAACCTATTCACTCTGAAGAGAAGAGTGGCAACCTATTCACTCTGAAGAGAATAGTGTGTCATTTAGGACACATTCTAAGTGATCAAAACTTCTGGTGAAAATCAATGAATACTGAATGCTCTGCTCATTATAGCCTTCAATGAACAGCCAATTGAGAGAGACAGACAGAACTGCTTCATAATGTTCCAGGTACTCTTCATCATTTACTAGCTGATTGACGCCCCAGGGTGCTGTGTGCAGACGCAGGTTTTGAAGGGGAGAGAATAGGCTGTCTCAATATAGTGGTATGAGAGTGAAAGGAGGGTGTCATTACTCATCTGGCTGTCAATACAACAAGTAATCTAGGCGGTCTCCCTATGGGCCCTGATCGAAAGTAGCACACTAAATAAGGAATAGGGTGCCATTTGGGACACAGTCTAGATTACTTGTTGTATTGACAGCCAGATGAGTAATGACACCCTCCTTTCAATCTCACGCCACTATATTGCGACTGATGAAGGATATCCCCAACTGACAACCATGTCCTCTCAGGGCCATTGACAAGAATGCATCCCAAATGCCACCCTATTCCCTATTTAGTGCACTACTTTTGACTAAGGCCCGTAGGGCTTAGTCAAAAGTAGTGCACTAAATAGGGAATAGGATGCCATTTTGGACATAAGCAATGTGATGTGTGTCAATGGGTCGTTCCTCTGTATCACTGCGATATAGTAGACACCCCGGCCCCATAAGCATCTATTTCCAACTGCTATGTTTCAGATATTCAATATTTTTCAATAACATCTTTTTACAAACACAAAACAATGTTTTTATTTGAACAGATATACTGGAGATTTACGTACCTTTACAGCCCAGACTATATTTGTGTCTCTCTCTGTTGAGAACCATGTTTTGGCAGGCCATGCACCTGCAGCCTCTAAATCACCCAGTCCCAAATGGCACCCTATTCTCTATTTAGTACACTACTTTTGACCAGGGCCAAAGGACGTAGTGCACAATATAGGGGATATAGTGCCTTTTGGGACATAATCCCAGTCAACTCCTTCCCAGGGGCAGCTGTGAAATTTAGATTGGAGTGTGGCTGTGGAGTGACATAAAATGTGTGGCTGTGGAGTGCTTTCGAAACAGTATAATTTAGCTGCTGGGGTTTGAAAGGTGGCTGCCACAGAGCTATCTGGGGAAAGCGACATGAGAGAGGGCAGAGAATGAGGATTGTGTGTGTGTGTGTGTGTGTGTGTGTGTGTGTGTGTGTGTATGTGTGTGTGTGTATGTGTGTGTGTGTGTGTGTGTGTGTGTGTGTGTGTGTGTGTGTGTGTGTGTGTGTGTGTGTGTGTGTGTGTGTGTGTGTGTGTGTGTGTGTGTGTGATGGTTGTCTCCTGGTCCTACAGACTCAGCACATGATTGAGCCCGACGGACCTACACTGTAAATGCACTCTAAAAATACACACGGCTGAAAAAGATGACTAGCTCTGAAAAAGATGACTAGCTCTGAAAAAGATGACAGTGCAGGGAGACGGCAGGGGGCTTCTCAGATTTCACTCTGACCGGGACAACTCCTGTTCTGTCTTGGCCCTCCAGGGGTGACCTCTTCACTTTTTAGCTCTCCCTCTATTCAATTCAAAGGGCTTTCTTGGCATGGGAAACATATGTTTACATTGCCAAAGCAAGTGAAATAGATAATAAACAAAAGTTAAATATGTGTCTCTAATATGGTCATACATTTGGCACGAGGTTAGGAAGTGCAGCTTAGCCTGCACATAGCCTGTCTTCTCTTGAGAGCCAGGTCTGCCTTCGGCGGCCTCTCTCAATAGCAAGGCTATGATCACCTCTATCACAGATGATCTGGAGAAAGAGAAACCTCAAGGGGAGCTCTCTCTCTCTGTAGACTAGGACCTGAGTAATCTCTCAAATGTGGCTGGCCTGCCTTCAATAGACTCGAAGGATCAAGACAAGGCACCTCTCCGACTACTGTGATCCAGTTACTCAGCCTGTCCCTCTCTCTGGTTCTTATGAGAATTCTTAACCACTGGAGTTCTACAGCGGGATCCTAAAGGACCAGAACTGAGTACTGTTCAGGCTCATTCTATAACTCCTTTTGTTCAATTAGAATCCCCAGCCATTGTTTAGAATTAGTTTTTATGGATTAACTCACTCTTGTTTTCTCTAAATGAATCATAGCAGGCACGCTAGTTCACTGGATGCCCCTAATGAAGCAGGCTTTATTATCAGACCTGCACCTGATTGTGATTGGTATGTTATGGTATGCATCCAGGCCTTGCATATAACAGTTGTGACTGAGAAATGTCAGATGGGTGTTATGACATTGTGACAATACTTTTGATTGTTGTACATGGCATATGATATGGGGCCATATGTATTCATCGTCTCAGAGTAGAATTGCAGATTTAGAATAAGCCCCCCTCCTATACATGCAATGACTTGTTTAACTACAAATCTTTGTACTTTTATTAAGGCTACCTGTCACACCCTGACCTTAGTTATCTTTGTTTTCTTTATTATTTTGGTTAGGTCAGGGTGTGACGAGGGTGGTATGTGTGTTTTTTTAAACTTATTTTCCACCATAATTTGCAAATAAATTCATAAAAAATCCTACAATGTGATTTTCTGGATTTTTTTTCTAATTTTGTCTGTCATAGTTGAAGTATACATATGATGAAAATTACAGGCCTCTCTCATCTTTTTAATTGGGAGAACTTGCACAATTGGTGGCTGACTAAATACTCCGGCCGCAAAACCTGAACCTATAGGGGAGGGTCTGGGTGTGCCTTTCACTGCGGTGGCGGCTCTGGTGCGGGTCGTATACCCCACTCCACCTTAGTCTTGGCCCACTTAGGTGGCGCCTCTGGAGTGGCGACCCTCGCCGCCGACCCCAAACTGTGGACCCTTACAGCGGGCCCCGAATAGGCGGGAAACTCTGGCGGCTCCGGGCAAGCGGGAGGCTCTGGCAGCTCCGGAGTGAAGGGCGGCTCTGGCGGCTCTGGAGTGAAGGGCGGCTCTGGCGGCTCCGGACTGACGGGCGGCTCTGGCGGCTCCGGACTGACGGGCGGCTCTGGCGGCTCCAGACAGACGGCTCTGGCGGCTCCGGACAGACGGGCGGCTCTGGCGGCTCCGGACAGACGGGCGGATCTGGCGGCTCCGGACAGGAGGGCGGCTCCTGACAGGAGGGCGGCTCCTGACAGGAGGGCGGCTCTGGCGGATCCGGACTGGAGGGCGGCTCTGGCGTGTCCGGACTGGAGGGAGACTTGGTTCTGGGAGCAGGCACAGGACTCACCAGGCTGGGGAGACCTACAGGCGGCCTCTTCCTTGGCCGAGGCACCGGATGCACTGGGCAGTGGAGGCGCACTGGAGGTCTCTAGCAACGAGCCTGCACAACTCGTCCTGGCTGGATACCCCCTGTAGGCCGGCAAGTGCGGAGAGTTGGAACAGGCCGCACTGGGATGTGCTGGCAAACTGGGGACACCGTGCGTAGGGCTGGTGCCGTATAACCCGGGCCGAGGAGACGCACTGGAGACCAGTTGCGCTGAGCCGGCTTCATCCCTCCTGGCTCAATGCCCACTCTAGCCCGGCCGATTCGAGGAGCTGCGATGTAACGTACCGGGCTGTGAACGTGCACCGGAGACACAGTGCGCTCCACCGCATAACACGGTGCCTGACCAGTACGACGCTCCACCCGGTAAGCACGGGGAGTTGGCTCAGGTCTCCTACCTGACTCCGCCAAACTCCCCTTGTGCCACCTCCCAAAACATTTCTGGGTCTGCCTCTAGTGCACTTTTCTTCGAGCCAACTCCTCGTAGCGTCATCGCTCCGCTTTGGCTGCCTCCAGCTCCTCTTTAGGATGACGATACTCTCCCGGCTGTGCCCATGGTCCCTTTCCTCCCATGTCCAGGAGTCCATTCTTCCACGCTGCTTGGTCCTTTGGTGGTGGGTAGTTCTGTAACGGTTTTCCTCCTCTTCTGAGGATTAGAAGAAAAGATCGGACCAATGCGAACACTGAATACAGAAGAACAAGAGAAATAAATGAAA
Organism: Oncorhynchus mykiss; assembly: GCF_057628025.1. Taxonomy (NCBI): domain Eukaryota; kingdom Metazoa; phylum Chordata; class Actinopteri; order Salmoniformes; family Salmonidae; genus Oncorhynchus; species Oncorhynchus mykiss. The sequence goes on from NC_143043.1 coordinate 37,273,207, forward strand.
ACCGAAACAGTTCTGTATGGTAAAACACAGACACAGAAAACATCTACCCACAAACACAGGTGGAAACAGGCTACCTAAGTATGGTTCTCAATCAGAGACAACGATTGACAGCTGCCTCTGATAGGGAACCATACCAGTCCAAACACCTAGAAATACAACACACAGAACAAAACATAGAATGAAAAACATAGGGGAGGAGATATTAGATGGAGCCGGACCCTGGACACAGCCAGGGGAGTATTGCCGTCCTAAGGAGGAGTTAGAGGCAGCGAAAGCGGAACGGAGATACTACGAGGAACAATACCGGAGTATAGAGGAACGGCGACGATATGATGGTACATGGCTAGCACGGAAGCCCAAGAGGCAGCCCCAAGATTTTTTTTGGGGGGGCACACGAGGAGATTGGCTGAGTCAGGTAGGAGACCTGAGCCAACTCCTCGTGCTTACCGGGGGGAGCGTGTAACTGGTCGGGCAACGTGTTATGCAGAGATGCGCACGGTATCTCCAGTGCGCTATTCTAGAATGGGCATCCAGCCAGGATGTATTGAGCCAGCTCTATGTTCTGGATCTCCAATGCGTCTCCACGGTCCAGTGTATCCTGTGCCTCCTCCCCGCACTCCCTCTGAGGTGCGTGTCACCAGCCCAGTACCACCAGTGCCAACACCACGCACCAGGCTTCCTATGCGCCTCCAGAGCCCAGTACGCCCTGATCCTCCTCCCCGCACTCGCCCTGAGGTGTGTGTCCTCAGCCCGGTACCACCAGTTCCGGCACCACGCACCAGGCCTTCAGTGCGCCTCCAGGGTCCAATATGCCCTGTTCCTCCTCCCCGCACTCGCCCTGAGGTGCGTGTCTCCAGCCCGGTACCACCAGTGCCGGCACCACGCACCAGGCCTATAGTGCACCTCGGCAGTCCTGTACTCCCTGTTCTTCCTCCCAGCACTTGCCCTGAGGTGCGTGTCCCCAGCCTGGTACCACCAGTGCCGGCACCACGCACCAGGCCCATAGTGCACCTCGGCAGTCCAGTACGCCCTGTTCCTGCTCCTCGCACTTGCCTTGAGGTGAGTGTCCCCAGCCCGGTACCACCAGTGCCCGCACAACGCACCAGGCCTCCAGTGCGCCTCCAGGGTCCAGTATGCCCTGTTCCTGCTCCTCGCACTCGCCCTGAGTTGCGGGTACCCAGCCCGGTACCACCAGTGCCGGCACCACGCACCAGGCCCATAGTGCGCCTCGGCAGTCCAGTACGCCCTGTTCCTGCTCCTCGCACTCGCCCTGAGGTGCGTGTCCCCAGCCCGGTACCACCAGTGCCGGCACCACTCACCAGGCCTACAGTGCGGTTCGGCAGTCCAGAGCGTTCGGCGACAGTACCCAGTCCAGAGCGTCCGGCGACAGTACCCAGTCCAGAGCATCCGGCGACAGTACCCAGTCCAGAGCGTCTGGCGACAGTACCTAGTCCAGAGCGTCCGGCGACAGTACCCAGTCCAGAGCTTCCGGCGACAGTTCACAGACAGGAACCTCCAACGACGGGCCACAGTCCGGGGCCTCCAGCGACAGTCCCCAGCCCGGGGTCTCTAGCGACGGTCCCCAGTCCGGAGTCTCCAGCAATGGTCCACAGTCCAGAACATCTGGCGATGATCCACGCAGCGAGGAGCCGCACTCCTGGGTTATTGTCTATGTGTAGTTGCATGTCAGCACTCGTTGTTATATAGCTTCACGTTCGTTTTGTTTCTTTGTTAGTTTTAGTGTTTTTTTCCTTCATTATAAGAAGTATGTATGCTTATCACACTGCGCCTTGGTCTCATCAATATGACGAACGTGACACTACCAGACAGCCCTTTTCATTATTTTGTCTACAACACATTTTGATTACCCTATGTAATTGTAAAATAGAGACCTTGTAGCAGTTGTAAGGGCATGACATCAGCAGAAGGCAAGGCAGGTTGGCGTGCTCAGAGACTATATTTATTTACAGGTCTTGGTGATCCAATGGTGAAAGTGTCATATCATACAACATTTTCAAGTAGATTTACCAAATATAAATTAGGCAATAGCCCAAAAGAAATAGCCTCTGTATCAGGCTTAACCTGTCCTATCTAAATGGAGACTGGTAGAGGGCAAGACTGTGCAACCTCCCTTGAGAAACCAAATTGAATCTGTCTAACAGGAGCTCAAACAGGTAGACCTACTACATAATATAAGCACTTGGCCCTGCAGGACCATACAATTACCCAGAAGGTTTGCAAAGCAATTCCACTTGCTTTACTTGGACTTATTAAGAACACTTTGTTATATTATGAGGTTGTTCCCTCTTATCCAAGTTTACAAATTAGTGATTTGAATCTTTTCGACAAAAAAAATCAACAACAAGTGGATACGATTGGCAGTTAATGAAGTAATTTTTGGTGATTATAATTCAATATATTGCTATGGAAGTGATCAACCCATGCTATGGTCAAAAGCAACTACCTTTTCCCTTAATTGTCCAGTTATCCCAAAAGTTAATGAAACTACTTTAAAAATATTTTCTTCCATCTACCCTGTTAATGATTTCTTGCACAAAAGATGACAATATAATGCCTTGTATTTTTTGATCCTCTGATTCAGAATCTATAGATAATTTTTAAAATTCATGCCTCCATTCTAGTAAACTATGGATTGAAATTCATGAATGGTTGTGTATAACATTTCCAGAATTACCCATGTTTACCGTTGATGATATTAAATGGAATTATGCCCTCTCCTTGTAATTCCGATCATAACTAATTTATTAACATTATTATTCTCTTGGCCAAATATTATATTCACAAATGTAAATTGGGTGTAAAAATTCCTTATTTTGTAGTTTTTTTTCATTGAACTGTTACAATTTTATAAATCTATCAAACTTGTGGAATGTAAAAAGTCTCTGAATGTCTGTCAATGTCTCATTGCCTTGTCACATATAAATGATGTCCTAAATTATTATAATAATAGTATTTTTTGGGAGTTCGCCCAGTGTTTTATTATTTAATTTGTCCATTGTATTTACAGGAATGTCCCTATATAAATGCTGGTCATTTATGAACATTTGAACATCTTGGCCATGTTCTGTTATAATCTCCACCCGGCACAACCAGAAAAGGACTGGCCACCCCACATAGCCTGGTTCCTCTCTAGGTTTCTTCCTAGGTTTTGGCCTTTCTAGGGAGTTTTTCCTAGCCACCGTGCTTCTACACCTGCATTGCTTGCTGTTTGGGGTTTTAGGCTGGGTTTCTGTACAGCACTTTGAGATATCAGCTGATGTACGAAGGGCTATATAAATACATTTGATTTGATTATTGATGTATAATATTGATATTATTGTTGCAATATAAAAATAAATAAGAATAATAATTTTAAAAAATACACATTCAGTCTTGCTGCCACTAACCCCTTGTAAAACTGTTTATTCCTGGTCTTCTAGATGGCTAGCTTGAGAGCGAGAGAGAGATTGATGGAAAGTGGTGTTGGGGGTAAAACATACGACATTATAAAATCCATGTACACAAACAACAAGTGTGTGGTTAAAATTGGCAAAAAACACACACATTTCTTCCCACAGGGCCGTGGGGTGAGACAGGGATGCAGCTTAAGCTGTATCTGTCCATATGACCACTTTAAGTTGTACACTCCACAGAGCTGGGCTTTACAGAAGAGTGGCCAGAAAAAAGTCAATGCTTAAAGAAGGAAATAAGCAAACACGTTTGGTGTTCGCCAAAAGGCATGTGGGAGACTCCCCAAACACATGGAAGAAGGTACTCTGGCCATCAAGGACAACGCTGCGTTATCTGACAATCACAACACCTCTCATCACCCCGAGAACACCATCATCCACCAGTGAAGCATGGTGGTGGCATCATCATACTGTGGGGATGTTTTTCATCAGCAGGGAATGGGAAACTGGTCAGAATTGAAGGAATGATGGATGGAGCTAAATACAGGGAAATTATTGAGGAAACCTGTTTCAGTCTGGGATGGAGGTTCACCTTCCAGCAGGACAATGACCCTAAGCATACTGCTAAAGCAACACTAGAGTGGTTTAAGGGGAAACATTTAAATGTCTTTCTTCAGCCTGCTGAAGTTGAAGAGCTGCTGTTACATGGCCTAGTCAAAGCCCAGACCTCAATCCAATTGAGAATCTGTGTTATGGCTTAAAGATTGATGTACACAAGCGGAACCCATCCAACTTGAAGGAGCTGGAGCAGATTTGCCTTGAAGAATGGG